>NW_024868533.1:29729-92463 GCF_013358625.1 Macadamia integrifolia | reverse complement strand
TTTTCCCTTTCCCTAAAGCCAAGTAGAGTAACCCTTGCAAGAGTGACTCTCTGGTCAAGTAGGGAAGCTCATATTATGATGCATCCCTCGGGCTAAGTAGAGAAACCTACTTGTGAGTCTCTCTCTAGCTTTATCCCCTTTCTTTTACTTTATTTTTATTTCAGCATTTTTTTCCTTTATTATTTCTTTTAATTGCGTGGGTTGTTTATTTTCAGTTATTTATTTATTTAATTGTAATTGCATGCCTTGCGTCTTTAAATTCTTAGAAGATGAATGGTTAGGATGTTATTTTTGATACATATGTTTAGGACGGTAATTAGAATTAGATCACAACCATTAATCAGTTCATTTTCGCATTATTAAAAGGAAAAAAAAATAAAGTGGTTACTCTCCTTGTGTTCGACCCGTAGCTAGGCTGATCCGCACGCTTGCGGTTACATTTTAAAATCTCAAACACTTGGTGAGTATCTCCATCTCCTTCTAAAGTGTTCAAAAGTGAGAGAATTTAGCCTGTTTTATAGCCATTAATGTTGGAGATGGTTCCAATGCTTATTGGATTTTTGCTTCGCTGTGGCCAAAGAAACAATACTGAAGATCCCTTGACCAATACTCTCACTTCTCATCCACATTCCTCTTTAACTCTGTAGATGTAGACACCCAATTTTGTCACCTGCCTTTGGCAGTGATGATGAATAGGTTATGATTGAGGCCTATGTTTTGCATCAGAGGAGAATCTAGCCCTTCAAAATGACTCAGACTCGGTAACAATCTGAAACCCTAATCTAGCTCAAAACCTTTACCTGCCCAACCTCGTGGTACAAACAATAGGATTCTTTATATTGATGAATCAGATCTGAGTACTCTCCCAAAATGGTATGGGAATGATATAGATAAAGACTGCCGAGTATCTCAAGGGTGCAATTGGACAATATTCCTTCTTTGTGAATCCGGAACTTTTTTGAGCCAAAAATGGTCTCAAAGACTATACCATGGTTAATATTTGGAGAGATGATTTTGATGACATATCGCACGTAAAATGGGACTATCTGATCTCCAAGAATCATAGTCAGAGGTCAAGAACCCCAGATAGGGCTGCCCTAGGTCAAAGATTCCTCATAGGCCCGTAAAAAATCTCATGGGCCCATTATAAATCTCATGGTCGCATCACATTTCCTTTTTTGTGACTGATTTTTATGGGCCCGTAAAAAATCTCATAGGCTCTTAAAAAGACTCACGGGCTTGTCAGATTTTGGTTGCTTTTGGTCATGGGCCAATGAATCGAGGATATTCTAGGGTGGCGGGCCAACAAAAAAGATGCCTTTTCTTACAAGCCCATCAAATCTCAGCTTTTGGGTTCCGGAAACCTATAAATTCTACCATTTTTCCCATTTTGAGTGTGTGAAATAGACCTAATGGTGACCCCTACCCATATACCTCCATACTTGTCTACCCATCCTTATTATGAGGGAGCAAAAATGTTGAGAAAACATTCCCTTGCCCCATCATTACCCTCCTTTTCTATTTCCATCCTAACCCCTTGTCCAAATCATGGTCCAACACCCCACTGTAGACACCCAATTTTGTCACCCGCCCTGACAATGATGATTAACAGGATATGATTGAGGTTGCTTTACATCAGAGGAGAATCTAGGCCTTTGAAGATGACTCGGACCCTGCAGTAATCCAAAACCCTAATCCACCTATAAAACCCTAATCCTAATTGGAATCTTCACTCACCCCACCTTGTGGCACTCGACACTAGCATGCTTTATATTGATGAATCAGATCTGCGTATTCTCCTAAAAGGTAGGAGAATGGCATGAATAAAGACTGTTGGGTATCCTGAGGGTGTAATTGGACAAAAGTCATTTATGAATCCCAAACATTTTTTAGCCAAAAATGGTCTCAAACACTATACTGATTGTCAGTATTCAGAGAGAAGATTCCGACGATATATCGCAAATGAAAAGCGGACCACCTAATCTCCAAAAATTATAGTCAGAAGTTGAAAACCCCAGATAAGGCTGACTTAGGTTAAATATTCCTCACAGGCTTGTCAGAAATCTCACTGGCTCGCCACTTTTCCTTTACCTTTTAAGACTATTGGTCATGAGCCTACTAAAAACCCCACCAAAAATCTCATGGGCCTGTCAGAAATCTCACGAGCCCATGAGATTGTTATTCAATTTTAGTCACGAACACATGAATTAAGGATATTTTATGGTAGTAGACCAATAAAAAAAGATGCCTTTTTTGGCAGGCCCATCAAATCTCAACTTTTTGGGTCCATAAACCTATGAATTCTACCCCTTTTTCCCCTTTCGGGAGTGTGAAAGGAATTCGAGAGTGACCCCTACCTACCTCCATCATTGCTTACCAACCCTCACTATGAGTGAGTTAAAAGTGTGAGAAAACATTCCTTCACCCTATCATTAGCCTTTTTTTTTCCTATTCCTAGCCCATCTCATCCCAATCATGACCTTATGTCTAAACCTAGTAATAGCACCATAGCCCAACACTTGACCCAAGGCTGACACTCTACCCAAACGGGTTCATCTTCCATTTCGAGTGTCAAAGTTCTGTTGAAATCTTCAAAGATTCTCAAAAGATGTGCCGGGTTTTGAGGTATCATCAAAGGTCTAGACTCTCCAAAGAAGGAAAGCAAGTGACCAAGTTCCACCTGAGCCAGGGACCTTCATCAAGAACCATGTGCACAACAAAAGGGGCCTACCATCTTGAGTTGAAACAAGGTATAAGCTCAGGTATAATCTCCTAACAGTGTAGGCCTAATGTAGACTCTCTACTTCATAAAATATTTATATATTCTTGTATAATAACATTTAGCCAATACGGTGTAGGATATATTGGGAAATATTCATATTTGAGAATCTAATAGGAATCCCAGATCGACTGGGTGAAGTGGTTGCCTAATGTCTTCCCAACTTCATAATCTAACACTAACCCTCATCTTTGGATAGGAACAAATTTTTTTTGGGCCCACATCTCTAGTCCTAGGCCCTAATCCTAGGTGGCGACTCCAATTTTTATGATTCCCAATCCCCAAAATTTTTTCCATTCTATGTTAAACTATCATTGAAAATGACCTTAAGGGAAAGAGTCCGCTGCAGACATCCAATTTTGTCACCCTCCTCCAGCTATGATGAAATATGGATCTTAGACATGACTTTTGACTTCCGATCAATAGAGATGATGGACTAAGAAAACCCAAAAATATTCCCCTACTTGAAAACCTTGGAAACCCCACGCGGGAGAGAAGAGAGTCAAATTTTTATTTTTTATATATGAAAAAATTTGGTCAAGATGACCGTACAGATGGATAGTGCTCAAAAATACAATTTTGACGGTATATAGCACGTCAAAATCAGACCATCAGATCTCCCACAATCATCCCCAGAAAATCACATTTTTCTGTACGTATGCCGCGCACACTAGCAAACCAACTGGAGACATGGAAAAATCCCCTACCTACCCAAATGCCCCCAAATTCATCCCCTATCTACCCAAATACCCCAAATTCATCCCCTACTTGAAAACCTTGGAACCCCTGCACGGGAGAGAAGAGGGTCCAATTTTGAATTTTTATACATAAAGGAATTTGATCAAGATTACCATACAGATGGATAGTGCTTGGAAATACGATTTAGAAGATATATGGCACGTCAAAATCGAACCATCGGATCTATCGCAATAGTTAGTGGAAAAATCCATAATCGCACATGCTAGCCAGCAAGCCAGGCCACGTGCATGCTGCGCGCTAGCTGCTGCCTAGCGCATGCCTGCCAGCTCATAGGCACTGCCTAGTTCCTGCTGCTACCCAGCTAGCGTGTGCATCATGCGTGCAGGTAAGGATGGCTTACCGCCACATGAACCAGTGTGTGCCCCCATATAACCCAGACCGTGCCCTCGCATGACCTAGCCCATGCCCGTGCACGACCTAGCTAGCACCCCCACATGACCCTACCCGCCCCTGCTGGCTACCTGCGCGCTCACAGGCTGTTGCCAATGGCCCCACTAGTTCTAGCCCACGCCCATGCCTACTGCTCACGCGCTATGTGCTGCACACGCATGCTGCCCCACGCTCCATGTACCACACACCCATGCTTCCCCGTGTGCCATGTGCTGCACACCAATGACATTGCCCACACACTTTGTAATCATTGCTTGCCCTCTTGTTCTACCCATGCCCCATGCACTTCGGCACAATTTTGTGCACCGCCATCAATGGCCGGGATTGGTTTTCTGCTGGTCCAGTGGGTGAAGAGGAAATCTCTTCACCCAATTTTTTCCTCTTCACCCACTTGAGACCAAAAACCCACTTTTTAGCTAAGAATTCTCTCTCCAAAAACACCCCTTACCATTGGATAAAAGCCCTCTTCACCCACTTTAGTCCAAGAACCTTCTTTTGTCCATTGGTTAAAAATTCTCCCTCTTCCGCATTGGTCCGAAAATCCTATAAATACCCCCTCCTTTGGATTTTACACACCAAACAACCACACCTCACTTTATAGTAGTGAAACCATCTCTCCTCCTCCCCTCCCCCTCTTGGTTTTCTTCGGTTCTTCAGAGCAATCTTTGTCAAGATCTGAAATCTTTTTCGGATCTTCGAAGTGTTCTTCGGGACTTTGAAGATCTTCAATCCAAGTTCTTAGTCCATTCTAGTTTTTGCCAAAAATAATATGTTCTTAGCCCCCCTTGAGTGTTCTTAGTTTTTACTAGAAGTAGAAATCCCTCTCCCCTTGAGGTTCTTCGGGTCTTCGAAGAGATCTTTGTCAAGATCCAGAGTTCTGTTCGGATCTCCTAAGTGTTCTTTGGGGCATTAGGGATTTTCAATTCATTTTTAGATCAATCCGTTTCTTTCCAAAAATAACCGTCCCTAGCAGAAGCCCTGTCTGAATGCCCCTGGAATCTTTTTAGAAATAGCCATTCCTAGCGGAAGCTCTGCCAATGTGCCATATCAACCTAGCTCTCCCCAAGCCTATCCCAAGCAAAAGCTCTGAAAGAGTACCACTACAGCCTTTCCCCTAGCCTATCCCCAATGGAAGCTCTACCAGAGTGCCACCTCATCCTAAGCCCAAAAATGGCCTTCCCTAGCCGAAGCTCTGTCTGAATCCAAATTCGAAAGTAACCGTTCCTAGTCAAAACCCTGTCTGAATATTATCATAGTCAACATCTCTCAAGAAAGGAAGTTGGAGGTCAAGACCATCTTCCCCTGAGCCAGGAGGATCCAAAAGACAGTCCGAGCCAAAACTAATCAGGGGCCTACCCCTCTTGACCCGAAACAGGGGTTAAGTTTAGGTACAATTTCTCAACCCAATTGTCATCATGTAGACTTTATATAGACCTTGTTTTAATGTATATAGTAGTTTAAATTTATCAATGTATATATATATATGATAAATTAGCCATGCATGTGGAATAGTAATAATTATGGAAAATTTTCGTTCTTAAGCATCTAGTCGGAAGATCGATCGAAACTAGGTAGATTGGGTACCTAACACCTTCCCAATTCTACAACTTGACACTTACCCTAAATCTATAAACCAGACCAAATTTTAGACATTTTTCTCAGGAATTGGGCCCAACCTAGGGTCCTAGGCCCAACCCAGGGTCCTAGGCCCATAACCCTAGGTGGAGACTCCAAACCCCCCTTTGTATAATCCCGATCCCCGTATTGGACCATCATCGAACCCTCGTCTCAAATGATGATTTTTTACATTCTTGCAAAATAGGTCCCCACGTATCTTTGAACAATGATACGATAGTGTGGGGCCCACAGGGTAAGCACCCACGACACACACCCTCCCTCATATGAAAGAGAAAGAGAGAGAAGAGAGGACAGGTGGCAAGTCCTTTTCCCCCCCAAGGGGAAGAAAGATGTCTCATCATCTCCGGCCGCTACCCTCATAGTGGCGACTCCACTGGGGATAAATGTCAGGCTTCCAATACTAGATGCTACCTTTAACTGCAATAACATTTTTGCCACATTTGTTTAAAAATGTATTCGGCTAACCCCATGTTTGTAATTATATTCACTAACTGCATAATGCATCGTGCTCGAAGTGAAATCATTTGATGAGGGACTCCCTGTCATGCCCGCACCCTACAGGAGGTCAGCTCTTGTCATGGAGAGTACTCTGAAGGAAAATGATACCCGCTTTCTGTACAAGGGTGTGGAGTATTATTAAACGACGAGGATGTTCGTAATTGTGCTAGCACCCTTGGGGAGGTCTGTGCACTTTATGACATTTTGGGATTGGATAATGGTATTCTCGCATTACACTTTTGCACACAATCACTCACGGTTCCACCACCCTATGGCTAGTTGCTTAACCTTGTGTGTAGTCATGAGTAATAGGCAAGGAAGCCACCCCCTTGATCTCGTACCTACGGGTATATCAAAAGGATCAAGTACCTTATGTATATAGATCCTGTCAAGGAAGCCTTGTTGGTCCTATTGCATCCATTGCATATTCAATATCATGTAGGAAATATATGAAGAAGCTAGGAGCGCCACAAGCTAACTGTAGAACTTGTTTGCGGTCTTGAAAGGGAATGTTCCTACATTATATTCCCATTGTAAAGAATTACTTTCCTAAGTGGGTTTCGGATAGAAGGTTTCCCTCTTGCTTAAGAAAAATTCTAAATACGTGACTTAGGGGCAATCCCGTCAGAGTCACGTAAAGTCCTAAGAAGTCCCAAGAAAAATCAGGAGGAAGGACACCTAGTGGGAAAAAGAGCAAGGAAAGCATGAATTTATTACATAGAATGTATTATGGGAATATTCTTGATAAGCCATTTGTATGAATCTCCTGCTTATGACATCGAGTGGACTAGGGGCATCAAACCCTATCCACCCCCTATCATTAAGCAGACTAACTTTGGATGGATAATAGATTGTTAATCTAGCGAATGTGTGAACAAGGGGTTGGGAATTCAAGAATCCTAAAATAATCCATTTTTGGTCCAGGCATAATTCCACACCTCAAGTATTCTTTGCGGTCCCTTTGGACGCATCAAGGTAATCGGTTGACTCGCCTAAGTCCAGTGCCACCTCCGTCACCTCTTCGAGATTGTCTACTACCAAGTGATTACAACCTAATTAGTATGGATTCACATGACTCTAAATCACCCGAACAGGCCTAGGTCTGTCCCGTGGAGACCTTGCAGATAGAAATGGCTGAAGTCAAGAGAGGGATAGCTTAGATATTGCATGCATTTTAGAACCCTCCCAGAGCTGATCCCAGGAATGAGCCAGCACCAGATACGAAAGATATGGAATAGAGTGGAGCTACAGGTTATCGTGAGAACTCTTTCTGAATTGACTCAGGAGAACTAGAGCAAGTTAGACCAGCTGGTTAAAGAGGATCTTCACCTACCGATCCAAATGGTCAATGAGGGGTCTATTCCAGGGTCCCTCCTCCCAGGGTAGTGATTGAAGATGAGGAAAAGGAATTTGTAGCACACAATCGAATGGAACTCCCAGAAATGGATAGAGAAAGGAAAGTCAGGGAGTAATTGGAAAAGTTGGAAACTATGTTCTGAGCAAGGAAGAGTTCAAAAAGCCAAACAGTAGTTTCAGATGAAATGAGTTTCTTTTCTGGGGGTAGGGATTCCTGAGAACTTTAAGTGGTAGACTGACAGGTTTGATGGGTTAGGGGACCCCAAGCTTATCTCAAAGTCTTCGTCAGCATTGCCAAGTCGTGGTAGCTTACAGACAAGCAGATGGGGCAAGCCTTCATGTTAACCCTATCAGGACCAGCACTAAGGTGGCTCATATAGTTGGAGTCATCCCAAACTTAGAATTGGATAACAGTGGTGAAAGCCTTCACCAAGCAGTACTCATATAATACTGAGGTGGATGTGAAATGTCAGGAGCTTGAGATGTTGAGATAGCAGCCTCGAGAAGGATTCACCACCTTCTTGATAAGGTTTAGAGATAAGGCCGCCAAGATGGCAGATCGGCCTTCAAAAGCATAGCAAGTGGGGATGTTGATAGAGGACTTGTCAAAGCCCTATTATGATGTCCTCTATTATCAACATTTATAAACTTTTGATGCCCTAATAGCCACCGGCAGACATGTGGAAAACAGAATCCTAAGGGAAGCCCAGTATCAAGGATCATCCTAGGATGCAGGGAAGAACACTAGATTCCGACGTGGAAAGGGTCCGAAAACTAATATAGTGAGTGTGGCTCAGCAGTCACGCTCACTAGCCACTTCTTCACTGCTATTTATAATACAAGCAGATGCACCCTCCCAGAAGGTCCCTCATTCAAGAAGGTATTTTTCTGATTTGGGAATGCCCGTGAAGGCAGTGTATGAGAAGTTAAAGAAATAGGGATTACGAGGGATAGTAGCTCCAAGAGTGATCAGCAACCCTACTCCAGCTTGGTATAGGGATCATGAATATTATACTTATCACACTCAGAAGGGGCACAACACTGAATGATATTTGGGTTTACAACATGCAATTCAGGACTTGGTAGACAACAAAACCATTGAGGTGAAGGTGAAGCAACCTCCCAATGTCAACACCAATCCACTCCCCGACCATGTGAACAATCTAGATGAAGAAGCCACAAGAGTGACCCCACTCAATTCATTGTATGTAGAGCTCGAAAGAATCATATGAATGCCCGCACTTACAGGAAACTCATGAGTCAAAGGGCCAAAGTCATAAGGACTCCCAAAAGAAGAGAATCATCAGAGGAAGAATCAGAAGATCGGATTCTCGCCGTTCATCCTTCCTTATCAACAGAAGAATCCACTATACCACATTACCAACCTCCACCATACCTTCCACCTTCACCATATTACCAACCTCTGCTATATCATCAACCTTCCCCCCACCGTCAAGGAGAAGGAATTTCCTCATCCTATCACCCCTAATCTTCATATCCTACCTCTCAGATTACATCATCTTCATACCATCCTGCTTCATATCCCTCATCACCCTCATGCCAATCCCATTCTCGAGGTTCAGTATATAACCCAAAAGAAGGATGGATGGATGGGTACAATTGGAAGGATATGCTTGCACTACTAGATTCCCCAAAGATGACCTCATCAACAGGATCAGTGAATGCTTTCGAAGAAGACTAGGAGAGTGATCCCACTTCTCTAATTCAACCGACTATATCCTCAGAGGACAATCCAGAGGTGATTGAAGAGGTTATAGTTGATCTTCTCAGAGCAATAACCACATTAGCCATAGGGGAACAGATCAAAGAGTACACCTCCCTAATCCACATAGGGAGTGACACAGAGGATGATGAATCAGGACTGGTGCAACTTTGAGCCAATGATGTCAAGACCAACCCTATGGAAATCTTTTGGTCCATACATTCTGAATACTATGAGCATTTGGATTCCATAGAATTTGATGGTCCAGAGGAATCTGATGAAGAACCAAGTGAGGGGAAAATCAGTGAAGAAGAGGATGATGATGACAATGATGAAGATGAGAATGAGGATGAGAATGATGGAGATGACTCTGGTTCTCAAGAGGATGATGGGTATCCAGATTGGGATGACTACTAAGGGCCTTGGTACAATGACAATGATGATGAGTTGGAATATTACTCACCAGATCACCAGACATTTTTCTCAGTCTATGCTATTGGTGGTGATGATCTGATAGATCTGATGGTGATGATCTGATAGATCTGACAGGTGGCATTTATCCTTCCCTCTGTATGGGAGGAGATGATTCTACATTAGATTCAGAAAGTGATGAAGAATCTAAAGAGCCGATGCAAGTTTATCTAGATGAACCGGAACCCACATTAGAGATGGAAGAAAAGCTGTGTGAAGTATACTCAAACACATCAAGGATGTAGGAAAGAGTGGAAGAAATTGACAACATGTTGGGTGAAGTAACTATTAGTGATCGTTACTACTGTGAGCAGTTGGATGATTTAGAGGAAATAGGGTCAGACGACACATTCGTAGAGGTAGTAGACGTTGCATTCTAACAACTTTCTAATGCAGTCAAAAAGCTGTGAGCTAGGGCTATGGATATTTGTGGAGGACCTCGACTTCCCACCCCAAGCAGGGAGGGAGAATCAGAAGAAGAGGATGATCCCATGGTAGGGATAATCACATAATAAATAGTGATGATGAAGATTGTTATTCCACAAATATTATTGTGAAGAAACCCATCAACGTGATGGAAACTAGAAGTGGAAAAGACTACAAGGGCAAGCCTCTAGCAGTAGAACAGAGGGCTAATGAGGTTAGAACTAAAAGCTTGAAGAAAGAGCCAGAGAACCTAGTCTTGGCTCAGCTCAAGAAGTCCTAAGCTAATATTTCAATTTGGAGATTGTTGATGGCGTCCCCCACACACCATGAAGTAGTCTTGAAGTCTCACCAATGTACAGGTGCCAATCAAGATAAATTTGGCACATCTTGTACATATAGTAGGGCAACGTATGCAGTACAATCTTTGATGTTCTCAGATTCAGAGCTTCGCAAAGGAGTCCAGCATAGTTGAGCTCTCCACATCACGGTAGAATGTCTTGACAAGGTGGTTCCCTAGGTTCTTATTGACAATGGGTTCGCTTTGAACATGCTACCATTGAGATCGGCAAAGAGTATTGGCATCAACTTAGAAGAAATAAGGCTGACTACCCAAACCATATGGGCATATAGCAATACCAAGAGGAAGATCCTTGGCATCCTTACCCTTGCTGTAAAGATTGGCCCAGTGAAGTTTGATATTTATTTCAAGTCATTGATATAATGACAACTTTTAACATGCTCTTGGGAAGGCCTTGGTTGCATCCTATGAAGGCAGTGTCCTCTAGTCTCCATCAAAAAATGAAGTTCATTTATGAAGGAAAGGTGATCACAGTAGCCGGAGATCCCAAGGTGGTTAACACCTTGGCCAATATTGAAAATGGGGAAGAACAAGACCAAGAAGTCCAACTAAGTGGTTTTGAATTAGACACAACTTGTGCATCCATTACCAAAGAAGTTCCAAAGGAGGAAATTCCAGTTGACTATGAAGCCATCTAGAGTCCGTCAGTGAATTAGATGATGAAGAATATGTAATATTTTCCTAGCATAGGGCTAGGAAAATATCATCAAGGAGTTCCAAAGTAACCTAGTTTGGCAGTGAACAAAGAAAAGAATGATTTCGGGTATACTCCTCCGACCACTAAAGGGTAGAAAGTGCTGAGGATGACTAGGAAGATCTCCATCTCTTACTACTCTACTGTCAATGGGTATTTTGTAAAAGGAGAGGATTTTCCCTTTTACTAAAATATGGAGCCATGGTTTGATGTAACTGCTACAAAGATGCAACTAGGATTTGAAGTATTTTTCCAAGACGAGTTCGACTGGGTGACTCATGAAGTGAAACAATAGAAAATTATAGTCAATAAAAGTGATCAAGATAGTTGCATCACCGGGATAGCAGAAATTGCACTGATTGAGATTGGGTCTTCCTCTAATGACCCTACAACATTGATCCGATCGAAGGAAGCACCAAGTCCTCGAGTTCTCCTGAAAAGAGAATAGGAAAAGAAGATAAGGCTTACCTGGAGTCTACCACTTCGCATTGATTTGAAAGGCTACATTTGCTCCCTCCTATAAGAGCCAAGAGCCCGAGAGCTACATGAACTTAAGCCTTGTCCTTTCAAAGGAAGAAGTGTGCATGCAAAGCAAAGAAGAGCACAGAGAATGATGGTTTGTATATATTGTGCCTGAACCTACTGCAATGGGAAGGCTCGTGAAGGTGGTCAAAGATGTGACCAAGGAACTGGGATGGCATCCCTCAACAGGCTCAAAAAGATGGACTTCATAAAAAAAGGATTGAGCAGTCTCCACCAATCTTCACCCCTTAGAAATTTTGGCTTTCGAGAGCACGAGATTGACCAGCTGGTATTCATGAAGAAGCAGACACCTATCCAGAAGAACCATTGTGCCACTGAAGAAATAGAAGCAACTTTTTTAGAAGGAGAGGAAGGCCCTTTGCCACACCTTCTCATCCATCAAGCCACTGAACCACTCCTGAACTGGACAAGCATTGGAGAAAAGTTCAAGTTTGCTCATGCTATTGAGTCAACCAGCTTGATACCCCTGGAAAAGCATCAAGCCAATTATCAAGTCTATAGTAGAGTCTGTTGTTTATGATTTTGTGTTGGCCTCCCATCTCGAGGAGAGTCCAGAGTCCTTGTATGTCGAGTTTGTCACTCCTTTCATGAATGAAAATTTTGATTCCGAGTATGAATTGCCTCCTTTTTTTGATGATGATCTTAATAAATATCAAGAATCAATAAAACAATGCAAACCAAAGAAAGCCCAACCCATCCGTGAGGATACTCGGGTTATTAATCTAGGAACCAGCCAATGCCTTTGAGAGGTAAAAATTGGCACTACCCTTGATGACAAACAAGCACAACAGATGATTAGTCTTCTAAAGGAATTTGTCATGGTCTTTGCTTGGTCTTATGAGGATATGCCTAATATTGACCCCAATATCGTGTAGCATCGATTGCTGACTCACCCTGGGGAAAATCGATAAAGCATAAGCTCTGAAGAATGTGACCAGAATGGGGTGAGAAGATCAGAGAAGAAGTTGTGAAGCAGTGGAATGCAAGGTTTCTACAAGTGGTGAAGTACCCCCAATGGTTGGCCAACATTGTACCAGTACCGAAGAAAGATGGCAAGGTATGAATGTGTATGGATTTCTAAGATCTTAACAAAGTGAGCCCTAAAGATGACTTCCCATTACCTCACATTGATGTATTGGTGGATAATATGGTGGGGCATGCTTTGTTATCATTTAAGGATGGATTCTCGGGATACAACCAAATAAGCATGCATCCAGAAAATCGTGAGAAAACAACCTTCACCAATCCATGGGGAACCTATTGTTACTAGGTGATCCCTTTTGGACTGAAGAACACTGGGGCAACTTATCAGAGAGCAGCTATGGCCATATTGCATGACATGATGAATAAAGATGTGGAAGTCTATGTGGATGACATGATAGTAAAGTCAAAAGATCGACAAGGGCATATTCCCGCGCTAAGGCTATATTTGAAAAAATCAAGAAGTATTAGCTGAAGATGAACCCTTAGAAGTGTGTATTTGGGGTAGCAACGGGAAAGTTGGTAGGCTTCTTAGTGAGCAAAAGAGGCATTGAAGTTGATCCTATCAAGATCAAGGAAGTTCAAGAAATTCCCACACCTCGGATTGAGAAGCAAATACGAGGATTTTTGGGTCACATCCAGTATATTAGCAGATTCAAAGCCTAGTTGACTACAATCTGTGAATCAATTTTCAAGTTGCTGAAGAAGGATCAGCCCACAGAATGGAATGACCAATGCCAACAAGCTTTTGAAAAAATTAAGGGATACCTCATGAACCCACCAGTTTTGACACCGCCTATGGAAGGAGAACCACTTCTGTTGTATCTATCCATGGGAGAATATTTCATAGGCTCTTTGCTAACACAAAAGGAGGCGAAAGAAGGGATAGAGCATGCTATATACTACCTCAGTAAGAAGTTCTTAGAATATGAGACACAGTACATAGCTCTGGAAAGAACTTGTGCTACATTGATTTGGACAACGAAAAGGTTGTGACACTACATGGTTTCTTATCCGGTGCACTTGATCTCAAGGATGGATCGCATCAAATAACTCTTTGAGAAACCAGCCTTAATAGGAAGGATAGCCCGTTCGTTGCTTTTACTATCGGAGTTTGACATCACCTATGTTACTCAGAAATCTATCAAGGGGCAGGCCATAGCCAATCATTTGGCTGCCCACCCCACAGAAGATAGAAGATCTTTGGTTGATGCTTTTCCTAATGAAGGAATCACTGTAATAGAGGAAGAAGACATAGTTAATGAATGACAGTTATTCTTTGATGGAGTAGCCAATCAGAAGGGATGTGGTGCGGGAATATTGCTTGTCACTCCTGACGGCCTTTATTTTCCTTCATCATTTTACCTTGATTTCCCCTATACCAGCAATATTGCCTAATATAAAGCTTGTGCTTTGGGCCTGAAAACTGCTTTGACTATTGGTATGAAAAGGATCAAGGTTTATGGTGATTCATCTATCATCATCCGCCAGACACAGGGAAAATGGAAAGCTAGAGATGAAAAGTTGAAGCCATATCAAAAACATCTAGAAGAGGTGATTGAAAATTTTGAGAAGATCTCGCTCGAATACTTCCAGAGGGATAACAACAGGTTTGCTGATGCCCTTGCAACCTTGGCTTCCATGGTAGAGTGCAACCCTATGGCTAGGGTCTGACCATTCTTGGTAGAACAAAGAAGCAGACCCATCTATCAGAATTTGGTGAACTCTCTTATTGTGGATGGTCGGTCTTGGTTCGCTCACATAGTGGATTTCATCAGGGAAAGGAAATACCTAGCTGAAGCAACTGACAGAGAAAAGAAATTTCTGAGAAGATATGCCACCCAATTTATTCTTCAAGAGGATTTGTTATACGAGAGATCTTATGAAGGAATACAGTTGTTGTGTGTCGATGAGGAACAAGCTACAACCATCATGGAAGAAATTCACTAAGGTCTTTGTGGACCTCACATGAATGCCAAGATGTTATCTAAGAACATCCTCAGGCTGGGATATTACTAGAACACCATGGAAGTGGATTGTATGGACTTTGTCAAGAAATGCCACAAGTGTCAGATATTTGCTAACATCAGACATATCCCGCCAATCGAGCTGCATTAGCTCAGTTCACCTTGGCCATTTTTCACTTGGAATATCTATATCATTGGGAAAATCAACCCAAAAACATCCAATGGTCACGAGTTCATTTTGGTAGCCATTGATTGTTTCACCAAGTGGGTAGAAGCTCTGTCCTATGTGGTCCTCACATCTGCTATGGTGGCTAAATTCATTCAAGTTAACATCATTAGATGGTATGAAGTGCCTCAAGAATTAATATTAGATCAGGGATCCCATTTCTAGGGCAAGACCGATAAAATTTGCACAAAGTTTGGTATCAGAAGGCATTGCTCTACCACTTGCAGGCCACAGACTAATGAGGTAGTAGAAGTAGCCAACAAAAACATCAAAGTCATTCCGCAGAAAATGGCAGAAACACATAAGGATTGGGTTGATAAGTTACCCCTTGCCTTATGGGTATACTAGACTTTTGTATGATCCTCGACTGGGGCCACCCCTTTCTCTTTGGTATATGGGGTTCAGGCAGTTCTACCCGTGGAAATCCTGGTACCATCCCTAAGGGTGCTTCTTGATAGTCAGTTATCTGAAGAAGAGTGGGTGAAGGCCAGATATGACGAGCTCAATTTTCTTGATGAAAGGCGCATGAAAGCCATGAATAATATGAAATACTATCAATTGAGAATGGCCAGAGCCTTTAACAAGATTGTGAAGCCCTGCCACATAGAAGAGGGCGAACTTGTTCTTTGAGAATAAACAACCCTAATTCATGACCTAAGAGGGAAATTCAAGCCCAGCTAGAGTGGCCCATTCACTGTCAAAGAGATTCTACTAGGAAAAGCTGTGAAACTCATAGACCACGACGGTAAATAAATACCCAGATTGGTCAACATAGATCAACTTAAGAAACATTATGTCTAAAAGGAAGAAGAGCTTGAACTACGTCAGACCTGATTCCTTTCGAGGGATACGTAAGCAACTTAACATGTGCAAGTGCAGTCTCAACCATCTAAAGGCAATAAATTGGTTCCTTGATTAATAATCAAAGTATCTTAAAAGATCATTATAGTTTGTGTCCCCCAAGAATCATCATTTGGCACGAAAGGCCATTAGGTATCTATCATCCACCCATTGGTCCATCACTTCTTATCCAGGATTATATCCACCAAGAATCCCCATTTGGCATGAAAGGCTATTAGGTATCTATCATTCACCTATAGTTCGTCTACTCTTATCCAGGATTCCATCCCCTAAAAGAAAGTCGCCACCCAACACCAATTTATCAAGACTAGTTTATTCCCCACCCTTGATCAGTTGAAAAAAAGAGCTTGATGCAACAGTCATAAAGGCTTGTTTGAGTCATTAGCAAATGGGTAATGCTTTGGTAAGTCATCATATCTCTTTTGTTTGTGATGGTTTCAGGAAAAGTCATGAGCTCGTTGGATGAGACATTGAGGAAATGGACCTAAGACATAAATATGAGGGCACCAGGATTGCTGGAATCTATGAATGTGTCATTCCTCGATTGGATTAGATGTGTGAAATTACATCATTGGTTACTCTGGTAGGTGCCCCAACATAGGGATGTCAGTTTGCATGTATTTCAGTTTGGATTAGTAGAGATCTGCCCAACTCTTGAAGAATTTCGGGTTTGTATGTTATCTCCACCCAAAGGCAGATTGTTCTAACCATCTTTGAAGAAAGATTATTTAGAGCAAATTCAGAACTTCTTTGAATGGAAAGAAGAGGAAGTGAAGCAATTTGTCAGGTATTTGAAGATTGACATTCTGAAAGTGGCCCAGATCTTCATCCAATATCTACCAATGGGAGGAATCCATCAACAGAGATCATAAGATGCTTATTTTCTTTGCATGATAGCTCGTTATGTTCTCCACACTCCCAAACATGGTGCACTATCTGTTTTGATTGAGGTAGTAAAACAGTTGAAGAACGGAGGTGACATCATCCCTATGGTTCTTATAGAAACATTCAAGGGATTCGATGACATGAGCCATAGCAATAGATTCAGACTAGATCATTATTAAGGGAGTCCTACTATTTTTCAGATTTGACTCCTTGAGAAGCTGAAGTTAACCAAGCCATTAAAAGGAGGCCCACTCGAAGATCTTTGCTACCAGAACAAGAGAGAAGTTTCAGAATTCAACCTTATCACTGATTGAGAGAAGTACCTATAGGAAAGGACTGTGCAAGATATCGCATTAGGTTGATGGGATTGACTCACACATCCTTTTATTTTCCTACGTACATCGACTGACAATATAGGGTCGAGGTGATGGACCTAGAGGAGTTAGTGAACTTTCACCCACCTTAAGAGTTGTCTTCCCACTTTGTTACTCACCTATCTTGTCTATGGTAGGAAAATTGTTTCCCTTTTCATATAATTCACTTGGTAATAGAATGAGGAAGTATTTGGATTCTTGTGTTATCCTGATTATTCTAATTATGACTTGAGTTATGGAATTGATTATGCCTAAACATTGCAAATATACATATTTTTGTGTTTATAGGAAATACAGGAACAAATCCCTATGGGTCAAAAGTCATCATCTGAATCATACTCTGAATCATCTTCATGGAGTACCAGGGAACCCGCGGATGCTAGTCCAGTCTAATCTAGCCTCTGTGCCATGTCTTGAATCAGTGCATCCTGCTGTGCAATTTCCTGCTCATAGGAACTAACTTGGCTCTCCAAGGCGGCAATCCTCCCATCCTAAGGAATATAGGAAAGGATCAAGAAGAAGAATAATGAAAGAAGAAGGGCAAAAAGAAAAAGAGGAAAGAATGAAACACCTTGACAACCATCACCTCGCATAGGACATACTGCATCCTCCTAATCTCAGAATAGACCTCCGGAGACACCTGAGAAATAGCATTTCAGCCAGAGGAAGTCAAGAGTCAATTCAAGGATGATTAGGTACTCATAGTTATAAGAATGGGTAGCCCAAGGGAAGCACATACATCTATTTTCTGCTCCAGAAGATGAGGGAGACTGGGGTTGGCCGCGTTGGGATAGTTCCAAGCAGGGAAGCCACGGAAGGGGATGTTAGCAACTAAGAGAGACCCACCTGCACTGGTAGAGGATCCCGCTTGTGAAGGATCAACAGCACTAATGTGCGACCGAATAGTAGAAGGGTCTACACGTCGTGCTTTTCCTTGAAAGAACATCAGTTAAGACCAAAACAAGAAAGAATTTGATGGAAATACTCAAGAAAGGGCAACATACCACTGGAGCATCAGGACCAAGAGGGGTGTATATTGTCTCCTCCTCTAGGAAGGCCCTGTAGTCCCTATCCCGGTCAAAAAATGAGTCATCCCATACTCCGTCAGCCAAACTCTCCATCTCATCCACAGGGATGATCTCTGGGAAATGTATAGTGGGTGGAGGAGGATCGGGAGAGAAGTATGACAAGACATCCAACCATTGGGGTACTACTCTCTCTCCCATATACTAGACATGGCCCCATATGCCCCGAAAAAGGACTCAATTCTCGAATAAGGTCTAGCCAATGTGACTCCTTCAGAATCTGGAAATACGAGGCATTGGAATTGTGATACCCTACTTTTTAAACCAGGTCTAATTACACGGTTGACCCGGTTTAACCATGCAGGACCCGAACCAGAGAGGGTTTAGGCGGGTTCCTTATGGACCATGATGGTAAGGGTGACTCTAAACACATGTTGGCCAGACAAGTCCGAGTCAGTGCCAGAGGAGACGGGTGTACCCAAGCCATGCACGTGCACATATCATAAGGCCATGTATGGGTAATGCTAGTAAGTAGACGTATCCTAAAGCGCATACGTATGATATACCTTATGCCGAGAGTCGAATTCCATCAAAAATCCACTTGTTGGCCCATTTTCAGCCCTCAGGTGGGCGGTCACAGGTGGGCGCATCCGCCCACCTGGGTGACCGACCCATGTAGTTACTAGTTGTTTTAGAAAGTATAAATAGCATTATTGTGTTTTTCATTTTCTCATTTATTACATTAAGGAGTTTGGTGAGAAGAGTAAAGAGGAGAGAGAAAAGAAGGGAAAAAGAGAATGGAGAAGAGGAAAAGGGAAGGAAGAGGAAGAAGAAAGGGATTTAAGCGGTGCTAAGGTTCGATCTTCCCATTCCGACGCCGGAAGAGTGATCCCCAACACGAGATCTACGATTGGAGGTGAGCAAAGGCTATGTTTCTTAAACTTTCACCAAACCCAAGTAAAACCCTTGATTTGGGAAGAGTTCCTTGAGATCTTGTAAATCCCCCTTGAGATGATGAATCTAAGGTTTAATGGATAGTCTATGTGTTGATTTTGAAGGATTTGAAGAAGTGTTTGCAAGGTTGGAGAAGCATTGGTGATTCTTGAGCAAGGAAGTGATTTTTGGGGTTTTGATAGAGTTCTTGAGCGAAGAAGGTTAGATGGCTTCTCAATCCTTAAATCTAACTTAGATCTAGGCTAGAAACATCTTATAAGACCTTGAATGTGTGGAAAATGTGATTGGAAAAGCCCCATTTGTTTCCCCAAAGGTTGGGGAAAATTTTAGCGAAAAACGCATTTTTCCGCCCTCTCAGGTGGGCTGAGACCGATGGGCGGCATAGCCCGCCTAAGGGCACCCGCCCGAGAGGGCAGGCCCTCGGGGCCGATCGGTGGGCAGACCGATAGGCCGAGCTACCCGTCGGTCATAACCGATGGGCCGACCTACTTGTCGATTATGACCGGCCCTCGACCCCCACCGGTGGGCCCACCTACCCATCGGTCATGATCAGTGGGTCAACCGGTGGGCCGACCCGCCCACCTGAGATGATCGGTGGGCAGTGACAGGTGGGCTGTCCGACCCACCCGAGAGGCCCCTAACGTGATTTTTGTGTCCGAATGGACCCAAAACGGACGAGCAACCTTCTTTTATGATTCTAAACATGATTTAACCATCGAATCTTGTTAGTTTTGACTCCAAAGTGGTGAAATGCTAACCCCATTCACTTATGATAGGTTCACCGAAATTTATGTTTCTCGTGCCAGATCTCACCCGTACCGGGTGTGAGTCTTTGTACACTACAGGCAAGTGGGGAGAGGACGTTTGGCCTTATTTTAAGGCTTGTTTGGCATTCATTCAATTGTATCTAGACTAGCCATGTCATCATGCAAACTATGTGTAGCTTAGCCATCCTCATATGAATATGACATATGTGTTGTGTTTTACTTTCTAAATGCTAAATGATGATGTGCTTATGTGATGAATAATGGGATCATTGTGCATGGTGCATTATTAGACTAGATACCATAGTCGGCTTGGAAACGAGTGCATTGGTGGCCCGTGGAATGGGATGCGGTGGTACTATATAATCGTACTATGTCATATAGGAGCATACGGTTTAGGATTATCATCTTCTCGTGTTACGATCCTTCCCAACAGGGGTTGAAGTGTTGGGTTACCATTTGGGGGGAAGAAGTGGTCGCGGTTGTCGGATCACTGTGGCGGTTAGACATACACCCGGTTGGTCATTAGGACAATCGGCAACCTTGGTGGTATATTCAAGAGGGCCAATCGTACTGCTTTTAAATTGCTGGAGTCAGCACCTTTACTTTCTATCATTTACTTTTATGTTGATAGCCGGTAGTCGATATGCTTTACTTTTTCGAGTACTCACGGTGGGCCTTCTCCGACAGCCTTATGGGCGTATAGTGGGATGGAGTTTGTGGCTCGTACCTGGAGCATACGTGCACTGTGGTTGTAGTAGCACTAAACCAAAGACTTAGTAATGTTGTTTAGGTGGATGTGATTTAAAATGAATTGCAAAGCATATAGTGCATATGGTTGTGATTGTTGTGTGGATTGTTGTGTTCTCCTTCTTTTCACTTACTGAGCTAGTGAGCTCATCCCACGTGCGCACCTCTTTTAGATGATTTTGCAGGTCACCAGCCTGAAGATCAAGGGTCGGGCCCCACAGTTGAATTCCCCGAAGATGATTAGTGGGTCCCTGAGGAATATGAGCACGGTACGGATTGCACGTGCGAGGGCTGTGCTGCGGGACCATAGTATTGACGTCGTACAGGCTTTTACTTTTTTATTCTTTTGATAACCCCTTTTTATGTACTTGATACGTGAATTGTTATTCTTTTTATATAAATATCATGCCTGCGGGCCCACATGTATTTATCTATATACTACAATTTGGGTATCAAGTATATTGGGGGTATTTACAGGTAAATTAAGTCTTCTACTGAAATTTTGAATGTTTATCTTAGATGTGTGTATGCTGTGGTTGGGTACTGTATCAAGTCATCCTGGCAGGTTTGGGTTAACCGGAGTTAACCCGGTCATCGGTACGGTTCTATGTGAACGGGGTGTGACAGGAATGGTCTCCAAGTGACCTGCAAATCCAAGGAAAAGTAAGTATAACAAAAGATAAAGGAATTTCAATGTCAAATATGGCATACCTTAGTGAGATTGTTCAAAAGAGAACGAGCGGTGTTCCCCAGAGGATGGCACCAAGCCTTGATCACTTAATTGTCTCCCCACCTCATGGCTATGGGGAAGAAGAATGCCTGAGAATCCCTCAGTCTGGGAGCTATAGTTCCCAAGTGCTCAAAGCACCAAGGCTGTTTCAAGAGATTAAAGTAAGAAAGTGCAATCCAAATGAATGAAAGGAAATGGGTACGAGAAGGAAAATTACCTGGAGGATGAAGCCTGCTCCCTTGAGACCTCAGTCTCCATATGACAATAGGTCTAGGGTCTGTAAGAGATATGCGTAGGCGGCCCCACCCCAGTCCCAAGAATCTACCTCCCCAAGATTTTGGAGGAAGAATACCAGGCAATGTTTACTCTTGCTCGGAGGTCACTAAAAAGGTACTGACCCACAACAAGTAGTAAGAAAGAACAGGCCACCTGTACCATGTTGTCCGGGTTCACCCACAGCCCAGTTCTCCACCATCGGGCACTGATCTCCCCTAGACTGATGTGTGTCTGGTTAGCCATAATGGTAAGGCTTGTCAAGTCTGCAAACTCCCTGACAGTAGGAATCTTGGGTAGGATCATGGGTCTACCTCTAAATGGGATGCCTGTCAAGGCATAAAAGTAGAGAGGCATGATGGTGATCTCGCTAACAGGAAGTTGAAACGAATGAGTACTCGGCCACCACCGCTCCATCAAGGCCCCCACCAGTGCTGGATTGAACTTTTGGGTCTGTACAAGTGCTAATCAGCACAGGTATGACGCATCAATTATCTACTTCACTCTACGAGGAAGTATCCTGTACCATGACCAAACCATGCTCGGATGCCCATACAGGGCCAAGGTAGGTGGTTCCCCCCTCATGCTAATGGAAATAAAGAAAATATAAAACAAAAACAACATAAAAGATAATAAAAAAAAAGGAAAAGAAAAACAAAACAAAAATAAAATATGATCAAAATAATGAATGAAATGTGAAGACTTACCCAAGAACCCCATATGGAGATGCAGATGTGGTTCCAACTATTGTAGAGAGTCAGCCCAGAGTACCAATCGGCCAGGCCCTCATCCCTGTGGGAATAACTACCGCAACTCTCGAGCTGGATTTCTCCACAAGTCTTTCTCTTTCTTGTTTCAGCCATATTTTCCAAAATCATAAAAAACCCCAAGAAGTTTCTCAATTTATAAAGTGCCCCATAAATTTTTCTAATTTACACAAAAGTTCATAAGAATGTAGAATTCACCAAATGACTCCTCCCTCAAGAACAAGATGAAGAAATTCACGAAAAACCTAAAGAACTTCAAAAAAATTTGAAGTAACCTAAGAAAATGCAAAATGGTTCGGATCTTCGAGAAGGCTTCGGAAACTCGAACCCACTCACTCACGAATCGTTCTTTACTCAAAAAAGTTAGAATGAGGAGTAAACAAAGGAAGGGGGGCCATTTTATAGGAAACAATTCGTTTTCAAAAAAAAAAAAAAAATTGAGATTCCAATCCCAAGGTGCAAATCAAAGTTTCTAACTACCAAATACCAAATTCAAAATTATTTTGGTGGTAGTTGCAAATTATGTCACAAGGGAAGTAAAAATTCAAAGGGAAGGTAAAAATTCATGTGGTAGTTGAAAATTCAAATTCACATAAAAAGGGAAAGTGAAAATTAAAAGGAAGGTAAAAGTCAAATTCATGTGGTAGGTGAAAATTATTCACATGAAAAATGGAAAGTGAAAATCAAAAGGAAGGTAAAATTCAAATTCATGTGGTAGGTGGAAATTATATCACATGAAAAAGAGGAAAGTAAAGGTCAAAATTCAAGGTTAAAAGCAAAAAGCAAGATCATTGGAAAAAGAAAAATCAATGATAAAGGCAAGATTCCAAATCAAGGGTAAAACGCAAAAAGCAAGATCAATAGTAAAAACAGGGTTCTAAATCAAAGAACTAAAGATCAAGAAATCAAGGGAAAATCAAGAAAAGAAACCATTTCATTGACCCAGCCCCTAGATGGCCCAATTGTATTTACCTGGCCTCTGGAGGCCCTTTCTCTTTGTATCAGCTCCAAGTGACCTGATCTCATAGACCAAATCCCTAAACTGGCACATGAGAAGCCCAGCTAAAGAAAATCCAAGAATCAAATGTTTTTACTTGTTGCAAGATTAGAAGAGCAGTGAATTTCTCTCTTGTGGTCCCAGATAGTCTAGATTGGTTCGAAAGACCCAACCTGGAGACCACATTCCTTGAACTGGCACATATGAATCCCAACTAAGGAAAATCCAAGAATCAAATGTTTTTACTTGTAAGATTGGAAGAGCAACAAATTTCTCACATGTTGTGCGCACTGGCTAGTAGGCCAGCTCGCACGCATGTTGCGCGCTGGCTACTGCCTAGTGCCTACTGCTGCTTGCATGTGTGCTGCATGTGCTGGCCAGTAGGGCAACCCGTACAGCCTCGTGTGCGTGCCCTGCACGACCTAGCTACACCCCCGCATGACCCTACCCGAGCGCTCGCTGCCTGCAGCCCGTGCACTCATATACTGCAGCTCATGTGCCCTCATGCTATAGCCAGTGCGCTCGCATGCTACTGCCAGTGCCCCCACTGGTTGCAGACCGCACCCGCTCCCATGCCTGCTGCTGCCTAGCCCTTGCTGCCGCCTGTGCCCATGTGCCATGTGCTGCACACACACGCTGTCCCGCGTGCCATATGCCGCACACACATGTTGCCCCATGTGCCATATGCCGCACACCAATGACATTGCCCACACACTTTGTATGTATTGCTTGCCCTCCTATGTTGGCCATGCCCCGCGCACTTCGACCCAATCTTGTGCGCCGCCATCAATGGTCGGATTGGTTTTCCACTGGCCCAGAGGGTGAAGAGATTTCCTCTTCACCCACTTAAGACCAAAAACCCACTTTTTGGCTAAAGAGATTTCCTCTTCACCCACTTGAGACCAAAACCCCACTTTTTGACTAAGAATTCTATCTCCCAAAAAACCCCTTTTACCCATTGGATAAAAGCCCACTTCACCCATTTTAGTCCAAGAACCCCTTTTACCCATTGGATAAAAACCCTCTTCACCCACGATAGTCCAAGAACTTTCTTTTGTCCATTCGTTAAAAATTCTCCCTCTTCCCCATTGGTCCGAAAATCCTATAAATACCCCCTCCTTTGGATTTTACACACCAAACAACCCCACCTCACTTCATAGTAGTGAAACCCTCTCTCCTCCTCCCCTCCCCCTCTTGATTTTCTTTGGGTCTTCGAAGCGATCTTTGTCAAGATCCGAAATCTTCTTCGGATCTTTGAAGTGTTCTTCGGGACTTTGAAGATCTTCAATCCAAGTTATTAGTCCAATCCAATTTTTTCCAAAAATAGTTTGTTCTTAGCCTCCCCCCTTTGAGTGTTCTTGGGTTTTACCAGAAGTAGAAATCCTTCCCCCCTTGAGGTTCTTTGGGTCTATGAAAAGATCTTTGTCAAGATCCGGAGTTCTATTCAGATCTTCAAAGTATTCTTCTGGGCTTTAGTGATCTTCAATCCATTTTTAGGTCAATCTATTTCTTTTAAAAAATAGCTGTCCCTAGCGGAAGCCCTGTCCAAATGCCCTTGGAATCTTTTCAGAAATAGCCATTCCCAGCGAAAGCTCTGCCGAAGTGCCACCTCAGCCTAGCCCTCCCCTAGCCTATCCCCAATGGAAGATCTACTAGAGTACCACTATAGCCTAGCCCTCCCCTAGCCTATCCCTAGCAGAAGCTGCCGGAGTGCCACCTCATCCTAAGCCCAGAAATAACCTTCCCTAGCCAAAGCTCTATCCGAATCCAAATCCGAAAGTGACCGTTCCTAGCCGGAACCCTGTCCGAATATCATCATAGTCAACATCTCTCAAGAAAGGAAGTTGGAGGTCAAGAACATCTTCCCCTGAGGTAGGAGAATCCAAAAGACAGTCCGAGCCGGTACTAATCAGGGGCCCACCTCTCTTGACCCAAAATAGGGGTTAAGTTCAGGTACAATTTCTCAACCTAATTGTCATCATGTTGACTTTATATAGACCTTGTTTTAATGTATATAGTAGTTTAAATTTAGTCAATGTATATATGTGTGATAACTTAGCCATGCATGTGGAATAGTAATAATTGTGAAAAATGTTCGTTCTTAAGCATCTAGTAGGAAAACCGGTCAAACCGGGTTGATTGGGTGCCTAACACCTTCCCAATTCTACAACCTAACACTTACCCTAAATCTCTAGACCAGACCAAATTTTGGGCCCTTGTCTCAGGAACTGGGCCCACGCCAGGGTCCTAGGCCCATAACCCTAGGTGGCGATGCCAAACCCCATTTGTATGATCCCGATCCCCGTATTGGACCATCATCAAACCCCATCTTAAATGATGAATTTTTACACTCTTGTAAAATAAGCCTCTACGTATCTCTGAGTGGCAATATGCCGATGTGGGGCCCGCAAGGTAAGCACACATGACACACACCCCTCCCTCAAATAAAAGAGAAAGAGAGAGGAGAGAGGATGGGAGGCAAGTCCTTTCCCCCCCAAAGGGGGAAGAGAGACGTCTCATCATCTCCCGTCGCTACCCTCATATCCGCTACACATGAAATAGGCCTCTATGTGTCCCCGAGATGGGATGTGGAGGTGCAGGGCCATAAATGCGAGTGGGAGAAAGAATGTTGGGGGATAATCGATCCTAAGTTGCTACTCTTATAGCCACCCAAGCCTAGTTACAATACTATATTCTATAGCCTAACACTCAACCTGAGGCCGAAATTCTTCCCGTACGGGCCCACCTTTTACTTAGCGTCGAAGTTCCCTAAAATTTCTGAAGATTCCCAAGGGATACTCAAGGTTTTGAAGTGTCATAAGAGGTCTAGATTCTTTGAAGTTGGAAAGCAAGCGACAAAGATCACTTCCACTTGAGCCGGGAAACCTTTGCTAAAGACCACGTGCACAATAAAAGGGGCCCACTCCTCTTGACCCAAAATAGGGGTCAAGCACAGGTATAATCTCTTGACAGAGTAGGTATAATATAAACTCTCTATTTTATACAGTATTTGTATATTATAGTATAACAATAATTAGCCATGCATACAGTACAGGATATATTGGGGAATATTCATTTTTAAGCATTTAATAAGAAGACCTATCCGACCGGGTGGAGTGGGTGCCTAATACCTTCCCAACTCTATAATCTGACACTTACCTTCATCTCTGGATCAGACCAATTTTCTGGGCCCTTTCCTATGAATTGGGCCCAAACATTGGGTCCTAGGCCCTAACCCCAGGTGGTGACCAATTCTTTATGATTCCCACTCCCTAAAAGTTTTTCATTTTACGTTGAACCATCATTGATACTTCTCTAAGATAATAGCCCAAAGGGAAGAGCCCACTAGAGGCAAAATAGCCTCCACATGTCCCCGAGATGGGACACGATGGTGCAGGGCCCGTAGATGTGCATAGGAGAAGAGGGTTAGATGACCAATCTAGGCTGCTATCCTTACAGTGGTGACTCCACTAGAGAATGATGATTAACTTCCAACATTTGATGCTACCATTGAATGCAAGAATATTCCCCCTTTAAATTACTTACTTGAAGACATTTTTGGCTAACCCATGTGTGTAATTGTATGTACTAACCACATCATGTATCATGCTCGAAGTGAAATCACCTGATGAGGGTATTCTCTATCGTACCAACACCCTTGGGTAGGTCTGTGCACTTTATGGAATTTTGAGACTGGTCAATAATACTTTTTGCATGACACTTTTACACCCACTCACGACACAATTCTATCCACCCCGGTGGCTAGTTGTCTAACCTCGTGTATTGTCACGAGTAATGGGCAATAATGATACACCCCTTGACACAATACCTTCGAGTATATCAAAGGATCATGTACCTTGAGTATATAGATCCCATCAAGAATAGCCAGTTTTGTCCTATTGCATCCATTACATTCCCGTATTACGTAGGAATTTGATGGAAAACCTCTAGGGAATGTCGCAAACTAACTAGTTAAACTTGTTTGAGATCTAGATTGGAGTTTTCCTATAACATATTTTGATCATTGGGGGAAACACTCTCAAGTGAGGTTCGATTAAAGATTCCTTTTTCAAAACTAAGAACGTCATCTTGATTGTACGGTATACATACCTCTGGGGTGATTCCCATTAAGTTGTGTGGGATACCGAATCATCAATCATATAAAATTTATAAAAGTTCAAAGGCAAGGATCATCAAGTAGGGTAAATGTTGGAGATCAAGACCCAATGGTGTAGAATACTTGAAAGGAGTACTCTTCATCAGGATTGTTTTATTTGTTATCGATGCCATGATATGGGTTTCACTAGGAACTCAAGTTGTGGTTAGACTCTTATCATCGCATAATTACCTTGTATGAATCACTTGATTATTATTAAAAGAAAAAACCTAAAAATCAAATCATCTTTGTGTGTCAGGCACAATTCCACATCCAAAAGATTTCCCGCCATCCATATGGACTCGTAACCATAACTGTCACACCCCACTTCCAGTAGACCCAACTTACCATTAGGAATACCAGCGGTATGAGTAAGACACGTACCAGTCTTACCAACCTACCAGGATCTTTGATAGCAGTACCTTAACATTTCACAATCTCACATCACAAACCAACATAAGCAGTAGAATCAGAGTATAGTAGCTGAATCAAAAATAAAAAGGGAAATTCATCTAATGATAAAATATTATCCGTAACTGAATTATTCTTTTACAATCATCCACGACGTATAACTAAAATTACGTTGAACACCTCATGGTGCCGCGTATGCACAGAAATCACAAGCACAATCCTGTCTACGCTCCTCCACGTCCGACATCCACCAGTCATTCACTCTGTACTTGGGTCCAGAGGATAGAGAATCACTAACCATGGGCACGACCGTACCTGCATCATCATCTAGAAAGAGGGTGTATACATGGGGTGAGCTTTCCAACTCGCTTAGTGAGGGGTGGGGTTCAAGCACATCAACACGCATCAATAGAAATAATAATTTATGATGTATGATTATGGAATTTAAACACATAGTCCATGATGCTCGTGATGCAGTTCATTTATTTTATTATCCACCTAACAATACAAACTAAGTTTGGTAAATGCTACTACGACACATTAGGTTGTATCCTTTGTTTCGGAACTACCATCGACTATGCAAGGATACAAACCTAGCCGTGAATAGAAGCCTTTCGGTCCCCGTATATGTTCATGGGTCACCCAACAACCCCTGATAACTGCCTCTTGGCAGTCACAACACTGGTAATACATCGGCCACGCCGGACAAGTTCCTGCCTCCGACAATAATCACATCGTACAGCGGGTGAGGCATTTTGGAAAGGCACATTGAACATACCACAATAGGTTATCCAACACCTTACCCCTTGTTGGCAAGGGGTCATAGCATAGGGAGTGATACCTAACCACATATATGCTACATGCCTTCATAATGATACAGTTAGTATGAATTACACGATACCAGTGAGACCTCAGCCACAAAGTGTAATTCATCTCCAAATACAGCCCTGGGTACACGATACCGATAACACATCGACCACAAAGTGAAACCCGAGACCATTTACCTAATCTAGCATGCATATCATAGTTGAGTATGGACTACGAAACAATGGTACCAATCATTGGCCATGAAGCGTATACATTTCCAGATGCAGTCCCAGGATACATGATACTTGCGAGACCTCAACCACAAAGTGTAACCTGTTACTACAACTAACTCTAATGCACATAATCAATGTATGAATGCAACATACATACGGTAATCATGGCACCGGTACCACTTTGACCATGCCAGATTCCATCTCATATATACAATTAAACACACGACGATCACGGTATTGGTACCACCTCGGCCACATATGATCCCGTCATACGATTCCATAATAATTCATATCAAAATTGTAAAATGTAACATATGATAGCAGACCATCATCATCATGTGAACGGTATAATTAAACATATAAGAATCTATGCATGTGAGCAATTTTATAATAATAAAATAATCAAAATAAAGCAAATATCCCTCACCTAGTTTATATTCGAGTGTGTTAGGGTTCAAGTACAGCCACCGATCAATGGGCTCAACTTTGGTCTCTGGGCACGTGTGCATCACTGTCCTAGACACAAGGGCAATCGTACATTAGTACACAAGGCCCACTTTGGTTACCCCCAAAAGGTATATAGTCAGGGTTTCCCCAGTGACATTAATGTCACTGGAAACACCCACCGAAAACAGGATATTTCGACCAAAAATATCAGTGATGTTTTCGGTAGTGATGACAGAGAGCTTACAAGCCTCTATAATCCACCAGAAATAACCCACCTGAAGTAGGCCCAGTGGATCTGGTGGCTTGCTTCCGGTGGTGGTACAAAAGTGTCAATCCATTTTGGGGCTTTCCAACTGGGCTTGATTGCCTAGATTCGTTTCGTGGAGTTTGTAGGGAATGGTCCTAGTATCATTCTAAGCCAATAAAATTCCAATTCCATTGAGCCATTTGGGAGATACATCGATCAAACAATCAAAACCCTAGTTGGTCATTTGGCACTACTTGTTGCCAGAGCTCACTGGGCCTGGTTTGAGCTCAGCAACAACACTGGGAGGGTGGAATACCCATTCCATGAACTCAACATGGTTTGTACACTAAGATTCCACCCAGACCTAGCCTGTCCTAGTTTGAAATGAAGAGAGAGAGAGAGTGGTGGAAGTGAGTGCACTTACCTCCGGCAACAATTCTGGCGACTAGGCGGTAGCCGACACCATGGTAAGACCTCCTCCTTCTTCTTCCCCTTCTTCTCCTTCCTTCTTATCCTCTTTCTCTCCTATCCTACATTAGACATAAAGAAATGAGGAAATAAAATCCTCATTTCTTTGTTAAGTGACAATTTTGGACCTTAGGGTCTGTTTGGTTGGACCCTATTCGAACCAATCGGGTTAATACGAATTTCGGGTCCCGAGGACCCAACCATTTAGGTCTACAAAGTGCTCACATTATGAGTAAAATGTGAAGGATGATTTGGGATCATCCAAGGCTATCTACGATGTAAGTGGTGGGACCCTCGGGCATTGAAATTTTGACAGCAGCCTGTTAGGCACACCAGATTCAGGCCCAGTGGATCCAGTTGCATATTTTCGGTGGTCAAGACAATAAGTTATCTTGATTGCTTGCTATCCAACATTTGGCCTTGGATAGGTGGTTGCTCTCGGCGGTGCTCGTGGTCTTTCGATCACTTTTGTACGTGTCGGGATTTATGCATAAGGTGTCAGGTCACTTACCGTGTGGGATTGGAAGGTACGAATCCCCTCCAGTTAGACTGGCATGTGATACATGAATATTTGGGGTCATCTCTCTCCCTTCAGTAATGAGTAACCGTGAGCCAAAACCTGGCTGTGCTTCCGATCTCCGGTCCGAGACTTGGTACAATAGTTCAAATTAGACTGAGTCAGGGCACGGGTGTAACATTCTCCCACCTTACAAGAATTTCGTCCTCAAAATTGAATATACCTAGAAAATCAAACAATCCAGGATACTGCTACATCATCTCATCTTCCTGCTCCCAAGATGCTTCCTGTTCGGGGTGGTTCATCCATTTCACTTTGGCGAAGGAAACGATGCGGTTGTAGAGAACATCCTCTTTCCGATCAACAATCTTCTCCGGATACTCCACGTAGGCAAAATCCTCGTCCAACTCATGGGGTATGTAAGTTATGACGTGAGTGGGGTCGGGGATGTACTTCCTCAACATAGATACATGGAAGACATCAAGTGTAACCTCCAACTCTGGTGGTAGAGCTATCTAGTAAGCTACCAGTCTGATCCTTTCCAGTCTGTCGTATGGTCCTATGAACCTTAGACTAAGCTTTCCATCGAACCGCATCACTCCTTTAACTGGGGAGATCCATAAGAACACCTTGTCTCCAGCACCAAACTCTAGATGTTTCCTCCTAACATCTGTATAGCTTTTTTTCCTGGACTGAGCTGCCTTGATCCTTTCTCTGATCACATTCACCTTCTCACTAGTTTCCTGTATCAAGTCTGGACCCAAAATATTCTGTTTACCAACCTCATCCCAATAGAGTGGAGTTTGGCACTTTCTGCCATACTGTGCCTCAAACGGGTACATTCCGATGGTGGCCTAGTAATTATTGTTATAGGAGAACTCAATAAAGGAAATGTGCTCATCCCAACTGTAACTCATATCCAAGGCACACGCTTTAAGTAGGTCCTCTAATGTTTAGATAGTCCTTTTCGACTAGCCGTCGGTCTAAGGGTGAAAGGCTATACTAAAATTCAAATGTGTGCCCATAGCTTTCTGTACACATGTCCAAAACTTAGAAGTGAACCTAGGATCTCGATCAGAGATGATACTAACTGGTACACCATATAGCCTGATGATGTTGTCAATATACAACTTGGCCAACTTGTCCATAGAAAATGTGATTTTGATTAGGATAAATTGAGCTGCTTTGTTCAAGTGGTCCAAAACTATCCAAATGGCATCCATACCCTTCTGTGTGTGGGGTAGGCCTGTGACGAAGTCCATGGTAATATTCTCCCATTTTCACTCCGGAATAGATAGTGACTGCAATAAACTATGGGGCCTTTGCCTTTCAGCCTTGACTTACTGGCATGTGAGGCATCTAGACACATGCATGGCCACATCATTCTTCATTCATTTTCACTAATAGGAGCTTTTGAGGTCCTTGTACATTTTAGTGCTGTTGAGGTGGATGGAGTATGGAGAGCTGTATGTCTCTCTCAAAACTGTCTCTCAAATCACCACCACTAGGCACACATAACCTCCCTTTGAACTTGAGAATCCCATTTTCAGTTATAGAGAAATTTGGGTCCTTTTAGGTTCCTTCCTAGCATTCTGCTATCAGCTTTTGCAACTCTGCATCAGTAACTTGAGCTACAGTGATCCTATCCACCAAACTAGGTCGTACCACTAATGCCGATAGTGACAAAGTGACACTTTCCACTAATAACTCCAAGTCTAGTTTTCTGACCTCCCCTATGAGATGCTCATTGGTGGTCAGTGTTGCAAGAGTCAGTGATTGAGATTTCCAACTAAGTGCATCAGCTACCTTATTGGCCTTTCCCAGGTGATACTGGATAGTACAATCATAATCCTTCATCAGCTCTAACCAATGCCTCTGTCTCATGTTGAGATCTTTTTGGGTGAAGAAGTACTTGAGGCTCTTATGGTCACTGAAGATCTCACTTTTCTCACCATATAGGTAGTGTCTCCAAATTTTTAGTGCAAAAATTACAACTACCAACTCTAAATCATGGGTGGGGTAGTTCTTCTCATAATCTTTCAATTAATGGAATGCATAAGCAATGACCTTCCCGTGTTACATCAATACACAACCCAATACCAACTTGGAGGCATCACTATACACAACCATACCACCTGTACCGGTTGGAATAGTTAAAACTGGAGCTGATACAAACCTTTACCTTAGCTCCTTGAATCTCTTTTCACAAGCATCAGACCACTCAAATTTCACACCCCTCCTTGTGAGTCAGGTCATTGGGTAGCAATGCGGGAGAAGTTCTCAATAAACCTCCTATAGTATCCGACCAATCCCAGAAAACTACGTATGTCTGCTACACTCTTGGGAGTCTCCCATTCTAGAACGGCTTACCCTTGCTTGGGTCAACCTCTATACCCTTGTCTAAAACAATGTGGCCTAGAAATGCCACCTATGACAACCAAAACTCGCACTTACTGAATTTGGCATAGAGTTGCTTCTCCCTTAGCCATTGCAGTACTAACCTCAGGTGAACAGCATGTTCCTCTGCACTCTTGGAGTAGACCAAAATTTTATCACTGAACACAATCACAAACTTATCCAAGACATCCTGGAATGCCCGATTCATCAAGTCCATAAATGCAGCTGGTGCATTAGTCAACCCAAACGACATCACCAAGAACTCATAATGTCCATTCCTTAATCTGAAGGCCATATTACTGACATCGCTATCCTTGATCCTGACTTGGTGGTAGCCCAATCTAAGGTTAATCTTGGAGAATACCTTGGCACCCTGCAACTGATCAAATAAATCATCTATCCTTGGTAAAGGATATCGGTTTTTTATGGTTAGCTTATTAAGCTCCCAGTAATTAATGCACAATCTCATACTTCCATCTTTCTTCTTGATGAACAATACCGGTGCTCCCCATGGAGACACACTAGGTCTAATGAATCCTTTCTTCAGAAGGTCCTGAAGTTGCACCTATAATTCCTTCAAGTCTGTGGGGGCCATACGATAAGGGGCCTTTGACACTAGTGCCGAGTTGAGGAGTAGGTCTATAGCAAACTCTGTCTCTCGGTGCGGAGGCAAACTTGTCAAGTCATCAGGGAATACATCAAAAAATTCCCTCACCACATTAAGCTCGGTCAATGGCCTAATCATCTCAGTATCCACCATAGATACTAAGTAGCCTTGATATCCCTTATCCAGTAGCTTCTTCATCTGGAGTGCGGATATGATAACCTTCTTGGGTTTCTTAGGCTTATCCCCTTGGAATACAAACTCATCATCATCACGAGGTCTAAAAATGATATTCTTCTCTACATATAGCACACTGGCTCTGTATGCAGACTAGTCCATTCCTAAAATCATGTCAAAGTCGGTCATATCCAACTCGATCAAGTGGGCATTCAATTCATGTTCACCTATGGTCACTGGACAAGGCTCATACACATAGTTCAGACCTACTACACTTCCTATAGGGGTGCTCTGGCCAAACATTGAGTCAGTCCCTTAGGTGGAATTCTCATCTTCTTCACAAATGCTGGTGACACAAATGAATGTGAGGCTCTTGAGTCAAATAACACATGTGCAGGCAATAATGATATCAATAATATACCTGTCACTACATCGGGTGTAGCCTTGGCATCTTCTACAGTCATAACAAATACTCTGCCCTATGGTCTCTGGCCCTGTGGGGCTGTGCTGGTCTAAGGACTGAATATGTCTATTGGGGCCTAGGTGGCATAGTGTATGGTGTACCACTAGGCCTCCAATGTGGGCATGTCCTCGCCATATGGCCTAGCTGATCGCAATGAAAGCTCCTTGGGCTCGATGCCGAAGACTGAGACACAACACTAGATCAGGAGGACTGGGAAGTCTGACTAGCTTCAGGCTTCCTGACTAGCACCAGAGTTAGGTTGATATAAGGCACTCGAAAGGGTTTGCTGCCTTTTCTAGTATCAGTAGATCCCATTAGCCTCTTTCCCGTTCCTTACTGGGCTGTGAAGTTGTCTCTATGCTGGTCTTCAATAGATTTAGCCACTTGGACCACCTTAGCATAGGTCTGCAGCTTCAACCCCACAATGGTTGACCCAATACCTGGCTTAACCCTTTCTCAAACTTCTTTACCTTAGCTCTATCACCTCTAAGATGCCCATGAGCAAAATGGAATAGCTCCTCAAATCGTTGCTGATACTCGAGCATAGACTTGGAACCTTAAACCAATTGAGAGAACTCACTCACTCTCCTATCCTGGAAGCTTTCCGAAAAAAATAGTTCTCAAAGAAGGCCCCTTTAAAGTCTGCCCAAGTAGGGTTTGGGTTAATAGCCTTCAGAATAGGCTTGGTGGCACTCCACCACTCATCTGCTTCGTTTGGCAATTGATAGTCCACACACAAAATTTTTTGCTCATCAGTGCAGCCCATCAATCTAAAAACTTTCTCCATTCCACCAATCCATCTTGATGGATATAATGGGTCTTGGCCCACCTTTGAGAAGCATAGGGGCCTAAGCCATTGAAACTTCTCCATCATTTTCGTCAAGTCTGTCCAGCCCTCTACATGGACTTGGGCTTGTTCAGGCATCGGGTCTTGCACTTGCCTCTACACATTCTGATGCACTTGCCCATACACTTATGCCCCACCTGACATTTGAAGGGTAGCCTATCCAGTGGGTATTGGAATGGGTGCCGGTGGAGTAGGAGGTGTGGGTGGTGCACTACGAGCTCCCATTGTCGCTTGGATCCTATCATTCATCCCGACCATAAACCGATTTTTCCTTTCCTCAACTCCCCGCATCATATTATCCATGATGATGCCACATCATGTGTAGTAAGTACCAGCGGAGCTGGGGGTGCATTGCTGGGTCTACCCTGATTCCGTGTAGGGGAAGTGGGAGGTGACAGGAGTGATATGGATTGGGATCGAGTGTTCCAGTGTGACATGACTCTATGGAGGAATCCAATTAGTTCACATGCATATACAAGGTTGCATGTAATTGGAACACATGCATTCATAATGGGTCCCAAACATATACAATAGGCAAAATTAGGGTTAGGGCATGCACAAGTGGGGTCCACACATATTAGGATCTGATCGCACGCGTATCTCAAAAAGGACACACCATTAAAGTAATAAAATAAAATTTAGATTTGAAAAAGAAAAATAATTTATTTCTAAATTAGTCCACCGAAAACAGGGGGACTTTTCACCATAAATATGGCTTAATCCACCGAAAATATTCTTGTTATTTCCGGTGGACAAAATAGAGAGCAATTTGGGTCTCTCTCTTTCATCGGGAATATGCCACGGGAAGCAAGTCCAGTGTTTCCGGTGGCTTGTTTCTGGTGGACACAAACCACCTATATAAAGCTTGGGTTTGGGTTTCATTGTCCAAAACCCTATTCTAACTTATGAAAAAGGTGTGGAAATGGCCAAGGAGAGTTTTCCAACCCATTCCCCACTTCCCTCTTGCTATTTCGTGATCAATCGGTGCCGTATTAGCACCAAAGGTATGTTTCTCCTCTCTATAACCTAGTTTTGTGATTTTCTTCCCTATGAGTTCTACTTTCAACCATTGAACTGGGTTTTCATTCTTGAATCCTTAGGAATCATATTGCAATGATATTTGGATGTTGTGTACGTATCTGACGTGTCGTTGAACAAGAGGAGCAAGACGTCGCCTCTCAGTTCAACCCAATCCTATTTTGCTCTGTGGCTGAGCAAGATCATTGGGAACTCTTCGAGCGCCGCAACTTGGACCCGGGAGTCTATGTGAGGACAAGAGACTTTCATGCATTTCATCTTTGTCAACAGTTTGAAGATGTCGGGTGGTACCGCATCTTGAAACCTAACAAGTACTACTACCCAACACTAGTCAGGTTGTTCTACTCCAACCTACAATGCATGAACCAGGGTACCAAAGAGATGCGGATCACCTCCTACGTGAAGGGGGTGGAGATCTCCTTTGACATGAGGTAGTTAGCCAATATTTTGATGGTTAGCAATGCCGGTGACCTGGTGTTTTTCCCACCTTGGACTCCAGCTTATGACTTCCAGAGTCTCGATACCTTTCAGGAGATAAACAACATGCTGACCAAGGAGGCCACAGGATGGAATCGCTCAGTCAACTATTTTGCTACTCCAAAGGTTGTATGTCACGCAGTCCAGTTGAATGTTCTTCCCAGTTATGGACACTATAATAAGGTATCTGCACTGCACGCCTATGTGACCTACTGCGTGTACATGGGGGCTTAGATACGTCTTTCTTACCTCCTGATGTGGACCATGATAATTAGGTTCGAGGGACAGGATCACCAAGTTGGGAACCTATGCTATGGGAGGATACTAACGGGCATATTCCTCCGCTTTAGGGTGGATTTAGAGGGAGAGGCACGCTTAGACAAAGAGGTCATAGACTTCAACCAAGACTCCCTGAGGAAGATGACCCTGAATATGAGGGAGGTGACACCTAATCCAGAGGCGGGTGTGCAGCCTATGGAGGTAGAGAGTGGTGGTGCCGGTGATGTTGGTGGCGATGCCAATGATTTTGGTGGAGGTGCTGGTGGTGTTGGTGGTGCAGGAGGAGGGGCTGCTGGGGTTGGTGGTGTTCCACCACCTGACCCACAGGCTATGGGTTCTAAGGTTGCCTCCACTTCCTAGGGCACTAGAGGTGTGAGGCCCTATGGTCTCAATGATGTTATGGCCCACTTGGACACCACCACATCACTGATGAGGAGCATAGATGGCCACCTCAATAGCATAGACAGGACCTATTGTCTTATGGACAATAGAGTGGCCTCCCTTGTGGCACAAATACAGGCGATGGTCTTCCATCTTAGTGTTCCGGTGCCTCCTCTAGGAACGCATGGTTCGAATTAGGCTCAGGACCAAAGACAGAACTAGCAACAACAGCAAGAGCAGCAAGAATAGTGGCATGTTTGCCATTGTAGTTTTTAGAATTTCCTTTCATACTTTTTGTGAGTTTGATGTTTTAGGTTTTAGTTGAACTTTTTACTTTCTATCATTTGCTTTAGTTTTTGAATTTCCTAGACGTAGGCTAGTTAGGATTTCCTGCTTTCAGTTCTTTATTTTCTTATGAAAGTGTAAGCTATGTATTCAATTTCTCTATTATAATGAAACGACTTTAACACCTATGCTTGTCTCCTAATTGAGAAATTTCTATTATTGTTGTCTTAAGATTTTTATTTAAATCCTAATTTCTCCAAAATCATGGTTTGGCTGAGATTGTGAGTTAAGGCAGAGCTTCGCCCTCTGATACCATAGCTGTCACACCCCACTTCCAGTAGACCCAACTTACCATTAGGAATATCGATGGTGTGAGTAAGATACATACCTATCTTACCAACCTACCAGGATCTTTGATAGCAGTACCTTAAAATTTCACAATCTCACATTACAAATGAACATAAGCAGCAAAATCAGAGTATAGTACCGGAATCATAAATAAAATGGGAAAATCATCTAGTGATAAAATATTATCCATAAATGAATTATTCTTTTACAATCATCCACGACGTATAACTAATAAGTTTAAAAGAAATGTACCATCCACAAACTCATATCAAAATCACCAAAATTACACTGAACACCTCATGGTGTCGCGTATGCACAGAAATCACAAGCGTAGTCCTGGCTATACCCCTCCACGTTCGGCATCCACCAGTCACTCACTCCGTACTCGGGTCTGGAGGATAGAGAATCACTAACCATGGGCACGATCGTACTTACATCATCATCTAAAACGAGGGTGTATACGTGGGGTGAGCTTTCCAACTAGCTTAGTGAGGGGTGGGGTTCAAGCACATCCACACACATCAATAGTAGTAATAATTTATGATACATGATTATGAAATTTAAACACATAGTCCATGATGTTCGTGATGCAGTTCATTTATTTTATTATTCACCTAACAATACAAACTAAGTCTGGTAAATGCTACTATGGTGCATTAGGTTGTATCCTTCATCTTGGAACCGCCATCGACTACGTAAGGATACAAACCCTAGCTATGAATAGAAGCCTATTGATCCCGGTATGCATCCATGATTCACCTAGCAAACCCCTAATAACACCCTACTGACAGTCACAGCACCGATCACACATCGGCCACGTTCCCGCCGTTGACAACAATCACATCGTACCATGGGTGTGGCATTCTAGAAAGGCACATCAAACATACCACAATGGGTTATCCAACACCTTACCCCCTGTTGGCAAGGATTCATAGCACAGGGAGTGATACCTAACCATATATATGCTACATGCCTTCATAATGATACAGAGTATGAATTACACGATACCAGTGAGACCTCGGCCACAAAGTGTTATTCATCTCCAAATATAGCCCTGGGTATACGATATTGGTAACATATCGGCCACAAAGTGAAACCCGACACCGTTTACCTAATCTAGTATATATCATAGTAGAGTATGGACTATACAACACTGGTACCAATCATCGGCCACGAAGCGTATCCATTTTTAAATGCAGTCCCCCGGGTACATGATATCGGTGAGACCTCGGCCAAAGACTACAACTAATTCTAATGCACATAATCAATGCATAAATGCAGCATACATACGAAAATCATGGCACCGGTGCCACCTCGGCCATTCCAGATTCCTTCCCACACATACAACCAAACACACGGTGATCATGGTATTGGTACCACCTCAGCCACACCGGATCCCGTCATACAATTCCATAACAATTCATATCAGAATTATAAAATGTAACATATGATAACATACCATCATCATCATGTGAATGGTATAATTAAACATATAAGAATCTATGCATGTGGGTAATTCTATAATAATAAAACAATCAAAATAAAGCAACCATCCCTCACCTGGTTTATGTTCGAGTGTGTTAGGATTCAAGTACGGCCACCGATCGATCAGCTCAACTTTGTTCTCGGGGCATGTGCACATTACTGTTCTAGACACAAGGGCAATCATACATCAGTATGGGTCAGAAAGATCGGGAGAGGCCCACTTGGGTCACCCCCAAAAGGTACAGTCAAGGTTTCCTAGTGACAGTAATGTCACCGAAAACACCCACCGGAAACAAGATATTTCCACCGGAAATATCATTGCTATTTTCGGTGGTGGAAATATCATTGCTATTTTCTGTGGGGGTGACAGAGAGCTCACAAGCCTCTGTGATCCACCAGAAATAATCCACCGAAAGCAGGCCCAGTGGATCTGGTGGCTTGCTTCCGATGATGGTACAGAAGTGTCCAGCCATTTTGGGGCTTTTTGGCTCGGGTCCGATTGTCGGGATTCGTTCCATGGAGTTTATAGGGAATGGTTCTAGCATCATTCTAAAGCTAATAAAATCCTGATTCCACGTCGATCAAACTATCAAAACCCTAGTTGGTCATTTGGCACTACTTGTTGTCAGAGCTCACCGGGTCTGGTTTGAGCTCAACAACAACACTGGGAGGGTTGAATACGCGTTCCACGACCTTAAGATGATTTGTACACTAAGATTCCACTCATACCTAGCCTAATCTAGGTCGAAATGAAGAGAGAGAGTGGTGGAAGTGAGTGCACTTACCTCCAATAATGATTTCGGTGACTAGGCGGTAGCCGACACCAAGGTAAGACCTCCTCCTTCTTCTTCCCCTTCTTCTCCTTCCTTCTTCTCCTATTTCTCTCCTCTCCTATATTGGACACAAAGAAATGATGAAATAAAATCCTCATTTCTTTGTTAAGTGACAATTTTGGACCTTAGGGTCTGTTTGGTTGGACCTTATTCGGACCAATCGGATTTAGGCCTAGTGGATCCGGTGGTGTATTTTCGGTGGTCAAGATAGCAAGTAATCTTGAATGCTTGCTGTCCAGTAGCTGGCCTTGCATGGGTGGTTGCTCTTGGCCGTGCTCTTGGTCTTTCGGTACCTTTGGTACGTGCTGGGATTTATGCATAAGGAGTCAGGTCACTTATCGTCTGGGATCGTAAGGTGTGAATCCCCTCCAGTTAGACTGGCATATGATGCATGAACATGTGGGGTCATCTCTCCCCCTTAGACAATGAGCGGCCATGGGCCAAAACCCGACTGTGCTTTCGATCTTCGATCCGAGACCTGGCATAACAATTCAAATTGGACTGAGTCAGGGCACAGGTGTAACAACAACCAGTTGACTAAACATCTTTTCAGGCATCCAAGGTTTACTCAGAATGGAACCAATTCCAAGAGACTTGGCCAGTAGTGACGCACCAGAAGCAGCATGGGTCCACTCAATGGAAGCAATGCAAGTCGAGATGGCTGAACTCAAACAAAACATGGCATATATCTTACAAATAATCTAGAACCAACCTAGGACTGACTCAATCCCTCCTATAAATGAGCATTTGGCCTAGAATCAACCAAGGACAAACTCTATTCCTACCATAGGAGAAGAAGAGCGAACTAGGCCCGCCTAACTAGGGAGCATCCACCATGCCAAGGGTTCCTATTAGGTTTGTGATTGACAAGGACGAAGAAGATTCGCCGCTCATGTACAAAATGAACCTCTAGAGATAGAAAGAGAAGAAAATGAGAGAATATTTGGAGAAGCTGGAAAACATGATCTAGATTGGAAAGAATCAGAAAGGGCAAAATAAAGATCCTAGTGAGATGAGTTTTTTTTTCCGGAGAAAAATTTTGAGAGAAGTTTAAGTGCCAGGCTAATAGATTTGATGGGTCAGGGGACCCCAAGTCTCACTTAAAGTCTTTGTAAGCATCGCCAAAATCATGGCAACTCACGGATGAACAGATGAGTAGGGCCTTTTTGTTAACTCTATGAGGACCAGCTTTAAGATGGCTCATGCAATTGGAGCCCACACAGACTCAAATTTGGGCAGCGGTTGTATGAGCCTTCACAAAGTAATACTCCTATAATATGGAGGTCGATGTAAAAAGGCATGAGTTGGAGACCTTAAGACAATAGCTAAGGGAAGCGCTCACATCATTTCTAATGAGGTTTCGAGACAAAGCTGTAAAATGGCAGACCGTCCATCGGAGGCAAAGTAGGTGGAGATGTTGATTGAAAATATCTTCAAGCCATATTATAATGTCCTTTATTATAAGCATTTTGTAAACTATCGATGCATTGATAGCCACAGGCACTGGCGTTGAGAACAAGCTACTAAGGGATGCCCAAAACCAATGTGAGGGTTGGGCGAAGCAAAGGTTCAGAAGCAAACACGGTGAATGCATTTCAACAATTAGTGGCATCGACAACAATCTGGTCCCCAAACATTTGTGATACAAGTAGATTCCCCGGCCTAAAGTGCCCCCCACTAAAGAGGTAGTTCACAAACTTGAGAATGCCATTGTCCAAAGTATATGAAAAGTTGAAAAAGCAGGACCTCCTTGGCAAAATTGCTCCCAGGGTCATCAGTAACCCCCCATCACCTTGGTATAGGGATCATAAATTTTATACCTACCCCAACCAGAAGGGTAACACTACAAAGTGATGCATTAATCTATTACATGCAGTCCAAGATTTTGTAGACAATAAGACTATAGAAGTGAAAGTCAAACAATATCCAAATGTCACAACCAATCCACACCTAGATCATGGGACAGTCAATATGTTGGCCAATGATTCCTAGGATTTCGGTCCTCAGTTCTTTGATCCAACTCACTTTATCAGGAATCCCCGGGAGTACCATCTTTATAGGGTGGTTGAGTGGAGAGAGAAGTCGATGCATGTATGAATATAATCATTCCCTCTAGATATCTTAAGGCATATCACCAGTTTTATCAAAGAAGCTTATAAAAAAGAATGTAATTCTTGGCAGAGGGCAATATACACGTATTATGCTGACATGCACTTCACCCATCCTATGGCATATGACCACAGAGGGCCTCACTCTAGTCATGTGTATGCCTTAGAAGAAGAAGTACTTGAGAATAATTCAACTCAACTAATCCGGCCCAAGGCCAGAAGAAGTCTCATTGATTTTCACACTTACAAGAGAATCATTGGAGACATAATACAAATAGTAGAAGATGAATCTAAAGGGGCTCTTAAGACAAAATTTGCATACAAGGGATTATCAGGAATCATAGTAATGGGATGATCACCCACTTACCCTACATCTCCACCATCAAGCCCTCCACCTCCACCTCAACCACCATCTCTTCCATCTGAGGTCCCTACATACCATACCTCATCATATTTGCTTGACTCGCCAATGCATAACCTGCCATATTATCCCTCTTTACCATCAGTACCATCATCCCCATCATATCACCCAAGGTCATATGACCTTTATCACACTCTTATTATCCTTTATCCCCATTAGAATCCCAACCTATTAAAATACATCTCTTTCAATCACCCCTCTCCATATCCATCATCACCACCATATTATCCCAATTCCCGATCATCATGTGACTTAGGATTAGTGGATGATCCCCTTTCTTATGATCCAGAAAAAGGATGGATAGATGGCTTTAATTGGAGTGACAGCCTCACATTGTCAAAATCTCCGGATGAAACCTCATCAACTGGGTCAGTGAATGCTTTGGAAGGAGAAGGTCTGGGGGTGGATCCTACTTTTTTAATTCTCAAGAGAACCATTTGCTAGTAATTGAAGAGGTCACAAATGATTTGCTTAGGGTAGTGATGGCATTAGCATTCGGTGAACAAATCAAGGAACATGCTTACCTAATCCATATAGGGAGCGACACCAAGGAAGATGAACATGACAAAGTTATTAATGAACTTCGCAGGTACGATGCAGGATCCAACCCTATGGGAGAACAAATAATGTTAAATTATATTACATAACAAGAGTTATTCGTTCCCATATTTACCACAACACACATATTAAGCCACAAAGTATAACATCCAAAGATGCAACATTAGAGAAGACGACGGTCCCACTCTCGGCTCAAGGTATGATGTATGCACAGGCACCACAAGCACAACCAAAAACATGCTTCTCGGATTCTGTTGTCCACCAGTCACCACCATACTCAGCCACAGAGGAAGAAGTGTCACTGTGCATGTCACACCTTGCCTCAATTATAAGCCAAGGTATATAGCACTGGATTTCTCAACTAGTCAGCCTACCTCCACCAGGATCACAGAAGTAGTCTATGCACTTCACAATATCACTAGATCATCCACTAAAATCAGCATACGCATATAAAATTCATAAATTAATATAATTCGTGGTGATCAAATCTAAAGTGATAAGAATATAATTACAAGCCCAAAATTAAATACAACCCATAGTTATATAAATATTTACATCTTATAGACATATTAAATAAAAATCAAATAAATAAAAGGGAATCTCAATACACACTATAGTGTATTGCAGAAATGGCCTCACAACCACACCTGATCATCTATCCACTTCAGCTTCATTCCACCATCTTTAAATATAAATCCATGAGGGGTGAACTTCACAAGCCTAGTGAGGGGTAAGAAGGAAAGCACACACATCCAAACATGGTGCCAAATTCATGCTCAGAATAATAACCACAACATGATGCCACAGATTCACAGCCACATGATCCATTTTCATTTATAATAAATCCATTCTAATTGCTAAGCCTCATTATGTGGGTATAAGTGCTATAAGCAACGTAGGTGGTATTCCCTCCCCAGTACGTCGGGCTCCAGAGATACAAGCTAGTTGCAAGTAGGAGTCAGCTAGTCCTAGAAAGAACCTTGGTCTCCCAACCAAACCCTAAAAAGTAGCCCCTGACAGTCATGGTCTTGGAATCCCACACCATACATCGGTGATCCATGCTATCTAACAATCATATGTACATGTACATCATACCATGTTGTGCCAAATATGGATACAGTACGTTATAGCCAAGCATAGTAGTCCTCCAAGACCTACCACCGAGTGGGATTAGCCAATTCCTCACCCCTATTGACAAGGGAATAACACTAAGATGTGATCTAACCAAATGCAATCTACATGTATCCATAACAATCATAAAATCCAATCATCCAATTGTGGCCATAGTTATAATATTGACCCCTGAGCCCATGGTACTGGAATCCATGCCTCGGCCACACTATGCCTCAGATCGTCGATTTTATAATTACTACCACTCAACTACATCTCTAATCTCATCCACAAAACCTCGATCACATCAATCTCGATAAATCCATACCACATGTGCAATTTATAATTTTTATAAAAAATACATCTAAAACAGAGATATCACAACATTACACATGGGCACACATAATAAAATATAAAACACTCTGTAAAATAAATCAAGCACCCACTCACTTTGATACCCAAATCTGATGCCTTTTCGTTGAATTTCTGTCATCGCGTATCCTTGCTGAGTATCTTAGGTTCCTAATTTTATCAATTCAAAATTTACTGTTAGTTTCATTCTTTACTGTCAAAAAATAGCCCAACTTCCAAAATTTTATTGAATTCCCTCCTGGAATCCAAACTTGTTGTTGAGCAGAGGTACTGGCCTTCCTAACTTGGGTGTAGCTTACTAACTCCACCCTCACAATCATGGCACCATTGTCCATCCAACAGGACCAAGTCATAGGTTGTTGGCCACCAGTCATATAATTGAGGTAGCCTGTAGGTTTCCACAGTCCTCAGGCTGCTTGGGATGGATTTCCTACATAGTCGGGGTATATATTGACACTTCTCTTCCTCACCAATCCTTCCAAAAATATCCCTCTTCCTGAGTGAGTCAAACCCCTGCCAAGTGTGTTACACATTTTCCAAGAAGGGTAGGGGCCACACAATAGTATTAAGGTTCACAACAGTCCTCTTAAGCCCCACTTGCAGGTTAGGCTTGTGGCCACCAGTTGGCCGTTGGCCACCCACCGGTGATGGCTTGCAGAAAATCCAATTCTACCCTACCTGCAGTTGAATTCTGTAGGCACCAGTTCTAGTTTCTGGGCCTTGGGTTTTATTCCATACTCTTCCTACATGATATTGGGCATGTGTGGGGTATTACATTGCCTAATTACAACCTAATTCCAAAAAACCCTAACTCAGTCCTTTTGGTTCCAGTTGGGTTTTTTGGGAATTAACAAGGAATTCTATCAAATTGAGTATACAAAGTTCCTTCCCACTTGATTCATCACCCAATTACCACTAATTGCATTTATTAAAATTATTGGAACCCCTATCCAGTTCCAATTTTGGTTCATTCATTGGCCACAGGGTCAATTTATGTCAAATGTGTCCCAATTTCCCAATTTTCCTTGTCCGGGTGACCCGAGTAAATTTATGCCCATTCCTTGAAAAAATTGGGGCATGTATGGTACTGCCCCATCTCCAATTGCAACCTATTGGGGTTAATTGGTAAAATCCCCTTGGTCCAAGGTCCATTGGGACAAACTAACAACCAATTGGTTCTAAATTCAGGTCCCAAAGTTGGGGTTTCAACTGTAGGGAGCTGAGTTGTGTCTCGAAGGTCGATTCCCATCTTCCAATTTCTATAGCTACCAACCGTAACCTGCTGCCATTACTAAAGTACTGAAATTCTCAGAGTTGGTGAAGAGATTCTACCACTCACCTAGTACATGGACCTGCAGGTGCAACAATAGCTCTTCTTTTGCAGCTATCCAGCCTCCCAAACAATCCAACAACATTGGCAGCAACAATAGTGGCCTAGGGTTCCCTTGGTAGTAGCTTAGGAGAGGTAATAAAAGCCACATACAGGGGCATCAACTGGGAAGTAGCTGCAGTTGGGCAACAACAACTCCTAGCAACTCCTTCACTTTCTTCTTCCTCTTCTTCCTTCTTCTTCTTCTTTTCCTTCCTTTCTCCTTCTTCTCCCTTTCTTCTTCTCTGCCCAAGATTTCTATAGGGAAGAATTGAGAGTAAGGGTGGGGTAGTCTTTATATAGGCAGGTCCACTAGGGCCTGTTTGGTTTTGGGTTTAATTTAAATGAATTGGGTTATTCTCTTATAACTTCTCGTAGGTCCTACCTTCTAGAAACCTGTAAGTTGGTTAATAATCAGTCCATAGGTTCCGACAATTGAGATGAATATGGTACTCGAAGTGTACAGGTGTGGCCCCACAAACAAGGATTTCAAATTTTTCTACTATCAGGCCCTTCGACAGGTCTCACCGACTAGCCGATGGTTAGGTGCACAACTTGCCGATGACCTTATTTTTAGTTCACCAGCAACCCTATCACACCCCAATCCCCATTATAGGATACGAACGGTGTGAGTAAGACGCTTACCCAGCTTACACCTCTACCAGGATCTCTGGTAGCAGTACCATAACATTCACTACCACACACACCGAAACCATAACAATTTGTGGCTGAATCAAAGTATATAATATAGTGGAATACAGTTCAAATGGGGAAACATCTAATGATAACATATATCCATATCCAAGTTATTCAAATACATATATCCATGACTTACATATATTAAGTCTTATTTCAATGTGTTAAGCAGCACATTACTTATTGAAATTGTTGGCAACACAAATGCAATTGATGATTCAATCACTGGTTCATTGGTTCGACTAATTGATGGTTCAATTAGGTTCAGTCTTAAGCCAAATCTGATTATGGTTTAGTCAATGTGCTGGTTCATCAAAAGATGGTTCAATTACTGGTCTATTAGTTCTCTAGTGATTAATTCAATTAATGGGCTGGTTCAATTTGTTGATTGGTTTATTGGTTCAACAGATTATATTTGGTTCCATTATATATTTCGGCAACTTTGTCTATTGCAGCAATTTGTTAAAGTATAGTTCTTGGTGAGGTGGTAGATGATGTAAGCAAGAATCACTAACTCATTAGATGAAGATTTCAGCAGCAATCTTTACGTGTACAACTACTTATGGAGTTCTATTATTAGAAGGAAAGGAAATTTTCTGTTAAGAAAGGAAAGTTAGCATTGCTCAAATATTTAAGAAGAATATTATAAGAGTCCCATTCTAAGAAAAACACTAAAACGGTTTGGGAGGGTAGGTTCAGCCTTAGATGATGTCATCAAGCACTACCATTTTCAGGTAGCATTACATTCCCTTGGTGACAAGGTAATGGAGGTTATACTTTGATACAATACAGCTGTACTGGAGATAATATCTCAACAACAGTTTTATTATAAGGAGTCTCAATACGTGGACAACACTCTTCAGCTCTACCGGGAAGTATGAGTTTCAAAAGGTGTTAAGGATAACGATTAATTCAAATTCAAATTCAAATTATTTGAATTAGTCAATCCTAATCTAATCGTAATTGTTGTAATAGTTCTAAGATATGCTTCTCTATAATTATTATTTTCTTAAAATTTAAATTCATTCAAATACTATAAATATAACCTCTACCCATGTCAAGGGTAAGGGAGAATAATTCAAATTCAATTGTGTTTCTCTTCTTTACAAGGAAACTAAAGCGGGCATATGGACAGCTGTAAAATTAAAACAAGCAGCAATCAACGTTTCTTGGCTAAAGACGGGTTCTTGTGCACCAATAGAATTACATGAAGACATGGTTGCGGATTCTGAAACCAAAGTTTTGATTTCCATGGTATCCGAAGTGGTTTTAGAAACTGAATCTCAATTAACTCCATGCGTTAGAAAATTGGAAAGGTCGAGGCTTAAGAAATTTATTTCAATCGAAATTTTTGGTGTTGGGTGAGTTGAAGAATACCTTATGGCCGAGTAGGCTAGACTACATGTACTAGGGTTTTCATTGTAAATCTATATTTGTTGGTAATTGGTTGTAAACGCTGTTGCGTGGGTGCGTGACAAGCGTAGTTGGGGTTGTAGCTCCTAATACAGTGGGTGCTATATTGAATCTTGTAAAGGGGTTGGTGCTCCTATGTTGTGGGTGCGATACAAATTGGAGTTGGTGCTCTTGATTGTGGGTGCAGTCGAATTATTGAGGCCGGATTTGAGTTGTAGTTCAAACGTTCATTTGCTTTGTGGATGTAGGCACACTGCCGAACCACGTATCTCTTTGTGTTGTGGTTTGTGATTTTCTTTTAAGTTTTAATTCACCCCCCCTCTCAGTGATCCATTGGGTATAACAAAGTCTATCAAGAATATCATAAATCAGTTCGGTATCAGAATATCAAAAAGGCAACCAAGCCTCTCAAAGTACCGAGTAGGCACAAGTGTCACAGGCACAATCCTGGTCGTGCTCTTTCGCTTCTGGCATCCATCAGTCATTTACTCCATACTCGGGTGCGGAGCTAGAGTCACATCCCATTGGTACCATGGTACCTGCATCATCATCTAAAAAGCAATATCGACTAGGGGTGAGCTCCAACTAGCTTAGTGAGGGTGGGGTTCATGCATAATCAACCACTTACATAATATAAATCATGATGCCATGGGTATAGAAGTAAACACATAGTCCATGATGCGAATGATGCAATTCATTTGATTATTAATCTACCTAACATACAATTAAGTCTGGTAAATACTACTATGATACATTAGGCTGTATCCTTGCTCTTGGAACTCGCACATCAGTCACCCAACAATACAAACCGTAGTCATGATTAGGAGCCTGACGATCCTAGAATGCGAACATCTGTCACCTAGTAAACCCTTGATAAGCCCTTCCTGGCAGTCACAACACCAGAATCATCATCGGCCATGCTAGACTATTTTTCACTTTCGATAACAATCACATTGTAGTCATGTAGCATTCCAAAAAGGTTCATTGAACATACCACCATTGGGATATCCAACACCTTACCCCTTGTCGGCAAGGGGACGTAGCGTAGAGAATGTCATCTAACCACAAATATCCTATATGTCTTACATAATCATGCAGTTAGTATAGACTACACGATACTTGAATCACCATTGGCCACAAGGCGAATCCATTTCCAAGTATAGTCCCGGGGTACACAATACCAGAATCACCATCGACCACAAAGTGTAACCCACGACTATAAACCTATTTTAGTATATAAGCAGTTGAGTGTGGGCTATGCAATACCAAAATTATCATCGGTTACAAAGCGTACCCATTTCCAAGTATAGTCCCGGGGTACACGATACCGGAATCACCATCAGCCACAAAGTGTATTCCGTGACTATATCTAATCTAATGCACATAATCAATGCATGAATGCAACATCCACATGGCAATCACGGTACCGAAACTACCTCGGCCACACTGGATTGCATCACACATCTCAACATCACATATTAAATATCCACATTTCATAACATAATGAATCCACATAAATAACATATTCATAATTATCAACATAATTATGTTAACAATATAATAGTCAATTAAAATTCCTAACACATGTGAGTAATTTCTACATATTAAACATTCCATAAAATAAAGTCAACCATCCCTCACCTTGGTTGTAACTTGGGTTGGATCGGGTTCCAAATGTATCAACCAGTATCACTCACGATCGGCCTTGTTGTACATACTTGTCTCTGTTCTAGGTACAAGAGTAATCCGGCATTAATGGGTGTCGAAAACATTGAAGGGGGACCCACAAGGTCTGCCCTCAAGGGTACAAGTATTGCGATTCTTGGCAGTTTAGAGGGTCATCAAAAATATGCATAAAAAATAGCCAATTTCCACCAGAAATACTTGTGCTGTTTCCAATGGAGCAAAAAGAGGGCTCCTAAGGTGCTGGGACCTCACCAGAAATAGCCATCAGATCCAGGTCCAGTGTTTCCAATGTGATTGTTTCTGGTGGGAAAACAACAACTGTCCACCTCAGTTGGGGCTTTCTAGCTCGGGCCCAATTGCCAGGATTTTTGTAGGGGACCTCTGCACCTCCATTTTGAACTGAAGAAGTTCTGATTTCATTGAGCCATTTAGGAGATACTATAGTCGAACGGAAAAAACCCTAACTAGTCATTTGGTCACAAGTGTTTCCGAAGCTCACCCGTCTTGGTTTGAGCTCGGCAAGCACACTGGGGAAGTGAAATGAACATTCCCTGAGCTCCAAGAGGTGTCGAGGTCAAACCTCACCTCTCAAACCCGGTGATCAACTTCCAATGCTCAATACACTAATTCAAAATAAAGAGAGAGAGAGAGAGAGAGAGAGAGAGAGAGAGAGAGAGAGAGAGAGAGAGAGAGAGAGAGAGAGAGAGGTAGGAGAAGATAGTACCTACCTCCGGCAAGATTCAGACAAGAAATCATGACGCCGGGAGTCAAGGTGAGCTCCTCTCCTCTCCTTCTTCTTTTTCTCCTCCCTTTTCTTCCTTTCTCTCCTATTCTTTCCCTGTCTCACGTTTTGGACAAGTGAGAGGTGAAAAATGAACTCACCTCTCATATTTATAGTAAGTTATTTGACTTGGGCCTATTTGGTTGGTCCTTATTTTGTCCAAGTGGGTTAATTTGGCGTTCAGAACATGCGAGCCCACCTCCATAGACTCATAAAGTGTACAAGTCATGGGGAAGGAGTGGGAGAGTGTGTGGGGTCATTCAAAGTTGCTCACGATGTTGGTGGTAGGGCCCATGGGCATCGAGACCCAACCAGTAGCCCAAAGGGCCACCAGAAATATGCCACTGGATTCAGCCAGGTTGTTTTAGGTGGTCAAGGCAGTGTTGTGCCTTGACTGCCTGCCATCCTCATTTAATCATTCCATAGGTGTTTGCCCTAGGTTGTGTGTATGGTCCTTCCGGCAATGTTGGTATGTGTCGGGACCTGGTAGGGAGGTATCAAGTTACTTACTGCTTGAGGTTGGAAGATCTGAATCCCCTCTAGTTGGACTGGTATGAAATGAACAAGCAAGTGGGGTCATCCCTTCCCTTCTTGCAATAAGCTGCCATGTGCCAAAAAAACCGTTGGTATTCCATATCTTCAGTCCGAGATCTATCTCAAAAGACCAAATTAGACCGGGTTAGGGCACAGGTGTAACATCCCCCCACCTTGCATGAATTTTGTCCTTGGAATTGAACGTACCTGGTAAGTCAAATATTCTAGGATATTGCTTCTTCATTTCATCTTCTCGCTCCCAAGAGGGTTCTTGCTCCAAGTGGTTCATCCATTTCACTTTGATGAAGGAAATAGTATGATTACGGAGGATTGATCGTTGTCCTAAATGAATCAAACTAAACCCTAACTAAACTATGAGATAGTGGTAAGAAAGGGGTCGAATCCACAGAGAACTAGAAGGCTTAATCTACTAAGATTGAGGTGAATGTTGTTTTAAAAATCAAATTTGTAAAATCTAGAATTAAAATTAAAACTAAATAAGCCAATTAACAAGAATAAGAATCATAGAGAAGTAGCTATCCCTAGGTCTCGAATTCGTTTTGGTATTATTACCAATTTCTGGTTCATACTTCAGTTCACTAAAACTACAAGTTCCAATGCAACCACAAAAACACAATCTTTGGCTACCCTAAACATAACCTATCCTGTCAGCACTATCATCTATCGCTTTTACTTAGCACACTTAGTTTGATTGGTTAAAGGCCATCATTAGTGCATACCAAAAATAAACATAAAATACCATTGCCTGAATAGAATAATTGAATCACAGAAACAAATATTCTAAACTAATTTAACTATTAAAATCATCCATAATGGGAAGGGGTCTTTAACATCAAACAATCAAGTATGACTTTCAACTAGAAATTAAACAACAATAACTCAAAACTTCATCTAAACCTAAATATAGAAAAGGAACTTAGTCACTCATGGTACTAATGAATGAAGGCAGCAATGATAATGGTGGTGATGAACCCTTGGCACAATGGCAATCTTCTCTGTGCAATGTTGTCCCTGAAAATCCGTCTCAAAGAAGGTGCGATCCAAGAAGAAAGGAGAACTGCGAGAACTAACAAGGAAAAATCAGCAAGGGGTGATGGGTGTGATATGGCAGCATATGTCCTAGAGAATGGGTGTAAAAAGTGTGTCCCCAAAGAGAAGGATGGAGAGAGATATATGGAGAGAGAGAGGGTGGTACGTGTGATGGTAGAGATTTCCAACTCAATTAGGAGAGAAAAGGAGGGAGAGATAAGGGTGCGTGAGATGGATTAGGAAAAAGAGAGAGCTAGTCGTGCGGGAGAGAAATTCTATGGAGAAATAGGTAACTATGGGCATGGGAGAAAAAATAGGGAAGAGAGAGAAGGGGATGTTTGTGTAAGATGTAGGAAATCGTGGGAGATGTGAGAGAAAATAGAATAGAAGAGAGAGAGAGAGAGAGAGATTGACTAAATTAAAGGTAATTCGGTGTGAGAGAGAGAATTAGGAGAGAGAGAGAGAGAAACGTGGGAGAGAGAGAGAGATAGAAACCATGGGATGGGGGGAGAGATCCTAGGAGCTGGGAGATAGAGAAAGAATAGAGAGAGAACATGGGAGATGTTTTAGGTAAAGTGGGAGAGAGAGAGTCTCCTATTCTATTTTGGACAAGGAAAGAGCAAAACATGAGAGAAAGTAAGTGAAGAGAGAGAAGGATGAGAGAAAGTAGGAGAGAAAGAGAACGTGTGAAATAGGGAGAGAGGGAGAATCATGGGGTTTTCTCTCTCCCTAAAATTTTTTTTATTTTTTATTTTTTATATTCTCTTCTTCTCTTGGAAATTCCAACTCTGCCCTTGATCCTTTGCCTTTGCTTCTATACTGAACCATCTCCGTCCATTTAGCATCAAACCTGTGCATATCTCTTGAAAACCCTACAATCAAAGATCATCCAAATAATTATGAAAACCTAACTAAAATTAACAATTGAACATTAATTTTATGAATAATTATGACCTGATCACACTCCCCAACTTGCACTTTTACTCATCCTCAAGTGAAAGACAATAAAAAATTACTTTGGTTATCATGCCATTAGCTTAATGCAACCACTCATAAACAAGTAAGAGCATCATCAATGAATCAACAACAAAGATTCTTAATATGCCAACAATTCAACACAAAGTTAAACAAAGAACAACATCCTCGCCCACTCTCGCCAACTGTTTGTGATTTTAAAATGTAACCGCGAGCATACGGATCAGTGTAGCTATAGGTCGAACACAGAGAGAGCAGCCACTTTATTTATTTATTTATTTTTTGCTTCTTTTAATAATACGAAAGTGAACCGATTAATGGTTATGATCTAATTCTAATTACCGTCCTAAACATATGTATCAAAAATAATGTCCTAACCATTCGCCATCTAAGAATTTAAAGACGTAAGCCACGCAATTAAAATTAAATAAATAAATAATTGAAAATAAACAACCCACGCAATTAAAAAAAAACAATAAAGAAAAAAAATTTTGAAATAAAAATAAAGTAAAAGAAAAGGGATAAAGCTAGAGAGAGACTAACAAGTAGGTTTCTCTACTTAGTCCGAGGGATGCATCATAATATGAGCTTCCCTACTTGACTAGAGAGTCGCTCTTATAAGAGTAACTCTACTTGGCTTTAGGAAAAGAGAGACAATTAAAATAAAAAATAATAAATTGATGGTTCTATGGCTAGGAGGGGCAAAGCCAACACATACACTAGCCATAAAACTTGGAAAGGGATAGCAATAATGTAACAACTGAAATTAAAATCCTAAATTAAGAAAGAAAGGGTAGTCAGAAGAGGGAATGAGAGGGGGGAGAGAAGACTACTGAAGGAGCCTACTAACTTGAACTTCAACTCTTGAGCTGAAAACTTGATCAATTTGAGATATACTACCAGTACTAAAACCAGATTTGGAATAGACCAAATTTGAAATTTCTAGTACTAGAGAAAACAAATCTGAAGAAAATAAAATTGAACTTGAAAGACATGCTTCATAGCTTGTTCTTGTCATCTAGAACTAAGCTTAGAACTAGAACTTGAAAATTACAACTTTAAGTGCTTAAACAATAAAAATAAAAGACTAAATGAAAAATAAAAGTGCTCGCATTAATTAAATAAAAGAACTTACAAAAGTGTTTAAAGCATAAACCTAGAACTAAAGCTAGAGAAAGAGAAAACTAGAGAAAGAGATAGAGCAACTAAGAAAAAATCCTAGAAGAAGAATGAAGTGCCTCCTCCCCTTGTGTTAAATCTATTATATAGAGAATGGGGGAGGGAAGCTAATAATTTGAGCTTCTAAAAAAATAATTTTTTTATCTTGTTGATGAAGTGGAGGAGAGACAAGAGAGAAAACGTGTGGAGACAGATCTCCCACAATTTTTCTTGCCTTTTTCTTCCTATTTTTTCTCCCTTTTCTATTTTTCTCTCTCTTCTTGCATAAGAAACCCCCTTTGGCCGATTTTTCTTGCTTGGATTTGGACAATATTCTATTTTAATGGGAAATTCCACCCTTGCACTTGTCTTTTCTTTTCTTTTTTTCTTCTTCCCTATTTTTTCTCTTTATTTTCTTTCTCTTCTTCAAACTTGCGTACAAATATCTTAGCCGACATCCTTTAAGTGATGAGTAGGAGAGAGAAAATCTTCTAAAAAAAACCTCAACAAAATGGCAGTTAAGAGGTTCAAACTTGAGACCTCCTAATAAGCAAGGGATTTTGCACACCACAACTCACCAACTACGCTAGGTAGTTGTTGTTACCAAAAACGAATCTTCAATCATTTAAGGATGTGATCTATCGATCTTTGTTGGCATTTAGAATATTCCTTATACCCTTGGGACAATTGCAGATGGGCTGGTTCTGCATCTCAGTTAAGTTCTGATCCATTATTCTTCTTCTGACCTGAAAAGAATAATCACTTGTAAGGTTGACCAAAAAAATGTGTACTTACAATTGAATACTTCCATCTTGCTCAAAATTTCATCCTCCTCGTAACCATGAAAAGAAATAAAACATCTTTACATGTAAAATTGGAGATATAGCACCCGATAGTCCTTAAGGCCTTGAAAATATAAAACTTGCAAAAAGAGAGTAAAACTCAAGGGAGCTCCATTCTAAATATGTAAAATGCTTGTTTTAGTATGCTAGATTTCACACATAAATATGCTCATCAGAATTCCCCCACACTTAGACTTTGCTAGTCCTCAAGCCAAACAAAAAGAAAAAGAATAAAAACAAAAACCTAACTCACTTTCGTAGGAATCACGGTTACACTTAGCATGTGCAACAAGCCTTTAAACCCCTAGGTCACCCCTAGTGGATGAATTGTGTCTCGTGGGTGTTTGCAGTGATATACACCCAAAATTCAAAATAAAAAAATCCCATACTGATTCAGAGCAAGGGACCCCCACACTTGAACTTTTATTACCCTTTATCAATTCCAGGCACTAGCATATTTCTTAATTTGGAACTCACCTCGTCTCTTCCAAAACATCCTTATCTTAAGGTAAAACCACTTGTGAAAAAATAGGTAACCAATAACTAAGGCGTTGGAGTGTTTTTTACCAAAACATATTACCAAACATTAATGACATTTGCACATTTTTTTCTCCTTTTTTCGCTTAATAAACTCTATTCTACTCCACTCCTTTTGGTCTGAATGACATGGTGGAGCAAACAACAGACACTTAAGTTATTATGTAGCTTCACTTTTTGCATATACCCATAAAGATAGTGATGCTACAGTTCCTTCAGAAGTTTCCTCCCAAGGAATTTTGATCAAGACACCATGCTTCCTGAGGTGCAATGACCTGTCTATTTCCAAGGGAATCAACTCTTATTCTTCTTTATATCACATTTCACATTTCATTTAAAATTGTGCATATGTCAACTCATGCTAAATTAAAAAGAAGGTCTCCACTCCAAATCAGAAGTACAATGAACCCACAGACTTACATATGGTCCAACACCATAAAGCAGGGGTCTCTAATTTTTCAAAAGAAAGTCCCATCTCAAGACACAGGCATGTTTCTTTCTTCTCAATAGGGTTTTTATATGTTCAAAATGGCTACCTTAATCAAAACTTTTATTTTCATACATTAAGCAACCAAATGGTATGATCATTAGACAAAAACCAAAGTAGGACTTCATCCTTTAGCAAACTCAAAAAAACAAAAAGAAAAACAAATAAAACAAAGTGAAAAAAGCAAAAACTGGTTTCCCTCCCTCACACTTAAGTCATGCAATGTCCTCAATGCATGGAAAGAATTAAAAGCAAAGACAATGCAAGGGGTCATACTTGATTAAAAAATAGTTATCAGTGTAAAGAGGTTCATGGAGATCCATGGCCTCTTCACTACCAGTAGTAGGAAACTCGAGGAACGGTTTCAAACGTTGACCATTAACCTTCGAAATTATCCCTGTTCTTAGATTCAAAATCTCCACAACCACCATGGGGATATATATTATGGACAATAAATGGGCCATCCCATCGCGATCTAAGCTTTCCAGGAAAAGATGCAATCGAGAGATGTACAATAAGAACTTATCACCAATTTCAAAAGATTTATGCAGAATGTGCTTATCATGGAAAGCTTTGGTCTTTTCCTTGTAAATCCTAAAACTTTCATAGGCATCATTTCTAAGTTCCTCCAACTCAGATAGTTGGAGGCTACGATGAATTCCCGCATCAGACAAATTAAAATTGAGCTTCTTGATGGCCCAAAAGGCCTTATGCTCCAACTCAACTGGTAAGTGACAAGCTTTCCCATACACCAAACGGTAGGGAGACTAGCCAAGGTCAGTCTTGAATGCAGTCCGATGGGCCCACAAGGCATCAATGAGCTTAAGGGACCAATCCTTACAGTTGGGATTAATAGTTTTCTCCAAGATTTGTTTGATCTGCCTATTAAACACCTCCACTTGGCCACTAGTTTGGGGGTGATAAGGGGTAGATAACTTATGGGTGATCCCATAATTTTTCATTAAGGCCTCAAAAGGTCGATTACAAAAATGAGTACCCCTATCACTAATTATTGCACGTGGTGCACCAAAGCGGGAAAAAAATATTCTCTTTGAGAAACTGGACCACCACTTTGTGGTCATTAGATTTACAAGGTATGATCTCTATTCATTTAGAAACATAATCAACAGCCAAAAGTATATACAAATTTCCAAAGGAATTAGGGAATTGTCCCATAAAATTGATGCCCCATACATCAAAGATCTTAACTACCAAAATAAGGTTGAGGGGCATTATGTTCCTCTTATTAATACGGCCAAAAGACTGGCAGGCGAGACAAGCCTTGTAAAAAGCAAAAGCATCTCTAAAAAGAGTGGGCCAATAAAATCCACATTGGAGAACCTTTGCGGTAGTCTTGTTAGGTCTAAAGTGTCCACCACATGCATGATCATGACAAAAAGAGAGAATAGAATATTACTCATGATCAGGAACACATCGTCGGATAATCTGATTTGGACATATCTTAAACAAATAAGGATCATCCCAGAAAAAGTGCTTAACTTGGGAATGAAATCTATACTTATCTTTGATGGACCAGTGATCCGGAGTCACACCTGAAACTAAGAAGTTGAAAATGTTAGCAAACCATGGTTCACTGGACATTGCAAATAATTGTTCATCTGGGAAGTTCTCGTTGACTGGAGAATCGACAGTCAAGGAATTGGGAAGCCAGGATAAATGGTCTGCAACTAGGTTTTCAACTCCTTTTTTATCCCTAATTTCTAAATCAAACTCTTGCAAAAGTAAAACCCACCTAATGAGACGGGATTTGGCATCATTTTTTTGAACTAGGTATTTGCTAGTAGAATGATCAATATACACCACCACATGTGAACCAACTAAGTAAGATTGAAACTTTTCTAATGCAAACACAACAGCTAAAAATTCTTTTCAGTGGTTATATAATTGAGTTGTGCATTATTTAAGGTCCTACTAGCATAGTAAATGACAGTGGGCAACTTGTTAATCCTTTGATCCAACACCGCTCCTATGGCAAAATCCGAAGCATCACACATCAGTTCAAAAGGTTCAGTCCAAATAGGTGGTTGAACAATGGTTGCATTGGTCAACTCCTTCTTAAGTTGTTTAAAGGATTCTAGGCACTCTTTAGAAAACTTAAAAGTTTGATTTTTGGCAAGTAATGAAGTGAGAGGTCGGGCTAACTGACTAAAGTCCTTAATAAACCTTCTTTAGAAGCCTGCATTCCCTAGAAAAGATCGGACACCCTTAATAGATTGAGGAGGTGGTAAATTATCAATTAAATCCACTTTGGCTTTATCTACTCTAATTCCCTCCTTGGATACTACATGGCCTAAAACAATACCAGATTTAACCATGAAATGACATTTCTTCCAATTCAAAATCAAATTCTTAGATATGCACTGTTTCAAAACTAGAGAAAGATGATGAAGACATTTAGAATAGGAATTCCCATAAATCGAAAAGTCATCCACAAATACTTCTAAGAATTTTTTGACCATGTCAAAAAAGATGTTCATCATGCATCGTTGGAACGTAGCAGGGGCATTGAAAAGCCCAAAGGACATACGCCTATAAGTAAATGTTTCATATGGACATGTAAAAGTGGTCTTATGTTGGTCCTCTAAAGCAATTGAGATCTGATAATAGCCAGAATATACATCAAGAAAATAGTAGTATTCATGTCCAGCTAACCTCTCTAACATCTGCTCAATGAATGGCAATGGGAAGTGGTCCTTTCAGGTTGCTACATTAAGTTTCCTGTAGTCTATGCACACTCTCCACCCTGATTGGACACGGTTAGAATTAGTTTATTATTGGAATTAGGAACTATAGTCACACCAGACTTCTTAAGTACTACGTGAAATGGGCTTACCCATTGGCTGTCAGAAATATGATAAATTATTTCATGATCTAAGCACTTTAGGATATTTTTCTTAATGGCTTCCATCATCACTGGGTTAGCTCTTCTTTGGGGTTCCGTGGATGGTTTGGAATCCTCCATAAGATGTATATGATGTTATACAATAGAAGGGCTTATACCCTTGATATCAGCCATGGTCCAACCTAGGGCTTCCTTATTATCTTTCAATAATTTAAGTAACTCCTCTTCCTGGCTAGAAGTTAAATTTAAAGAAATTATTACAAGAAGAGTCTGGTCAGGCCCTAGGAAAGCATACTTCAAATTAGATGGTAACTCCTTAAGATCTAGCTTAGGGGGCTCAATTATGAAAAGTTTGAGAATGGAATTGGAAAGGGGTCCTAAGGGCTCCACAGGTGTGTGAAGACTCAAGACTTCAGAAAAAAAAAATCACTATCTTCATCCAAATCATCCATATACTCTTGGAATTCTTAATCAAAATCAATATCAAAGTTGGTAACTAAATCATCAGAAAAATCCAGAAAATCCTCAAGCATATTAATCTCTTCTTCTATATATGGTTGCTTACCTATCCTAAACATGTTAAACTCAACAGTTTGGTGACCAAAATATAATCTTAGGAAACCATTCCGACAATTGATTAATGCATTACTGGTAGCCAAGAATGGTCTTCTTAAAATTATTGGGATCTCATCCTTGGTTGAGAAGGGCTTGGTATCTAACACAATAAAATCAACAGGGAAAATAAATTTCCCCACCTTTAGTAAGACATCCTCAACCATCCCTTTAGGAATCTTAACAGACCTGTTTGCCAACTAAAGAGTAGTTCCAGTGGCTTTCAATTCTCCCAATCCTAGTTGCTTGTACACATGGTAAGGTAAAAGATTCACACTTGCGCCAAGGTCAAGTAAGGCATGCTCAATGTAGGTGTTGCCTATGACACAAGATATGGTAGGGCTCCCTGGATCCTTATACTTGGCTGCTATAGGCTGAGTAATTATGGAACTAATGTTACCTGCCAAGAACGCCTTTTTGGGTACACTAATGATACGTTTGTGAGTACACAAATCTTTCAGTACCTTTGCATAGGCGGGGATCTGGTATATGGCATCCAAAAGAGGGATGTTCACTTCTACCTTTTTGAAGACTTCTAAAATTTTATCCATGGAAGCAGTCTTCTTTTTGTGTTCCAAGCGATTAGGAAATGGGACAGGATGAACATAAGGACTATTAGGGATTTGCTCTTTTTCAGAAGAATCATTTTTTGTTTCCTCAAATAAATCATCTTTAGTTTTAGAAGAATCTTTAGGTTCATCAAACAAACCTGAAACAAGAGGCACACTTGTGTTCCTCAACTGAAGGAGAGTTAACAGGAGTAATAGATGGGGAAGATTTAGGAACGTTATGTTGATACTCTCTACCACTCCTAAGGACATAAACAACATTACATTGGTTAGAGGGCCCTTGTTGGGTCTGACCTTGTACTATATTCAGTGGTGCATTAGTTGGTGTTTGTGAACTAATAGGTTGATGATGCCTAGGGTTAGGCTCTAGTTGACTGGGTAAAGTTTTTTTCTCTCTCTCACGCATAATTGAGACAACTTGGGTGAGTTCTCTCGCAAGATTTTGATGGTTTGTCAAAAGGAGGATCATATTTTTTTTCAAGTCACTTATTCTATTTGCCTCTCCAGTGTTGGTAAACCCAGGGGGTTGCTGATAAGATGATAGGAGAGGGGCCCTAGGAAAACTAGCCTGAGGTCCTACATTTGACCTAGGAAAAGTATTTTCGAAAAAAGATTGTCCAAAGGGAGGCCTTTGGGGTCCAGGTTGACTTTGAATATGAAAATTGGAAGGCCCTGCTTGGTTGCCCTGATTCCAGGAAAAATTTGGGTGATTTCTCCATCCTGGATTATAGGTGTTACTATACGGATTATTCTAGTATAAGGCATTAACACTATCATTATAAGTGCCCCCAGAGGTGTTGGGGCATTCTTCTATAACATGTCCAGGGGATTGGCACCAAGCACAAATCTTAACCAAATTGACTGATAATGGTTCTCTGGGAACAATAGCCTCAATCCACGTGATTAGGCTATCCAAATGGGCTTCCTTAGCTACTATCCCATCCACAAAATATCCTTTTTCCTCCTATGGTTCTTTCACTCTCTTGAGTTGATTCTCACTCACAGGTTTTGTCAGCTAAGTCAAGTAAGAATTCCTATGCCTTTCCTTTATCTATAAAGGATGTGAATCCCTCAAGGCACATAGACTCTATCATTTGTTTAGTTGGGTAATTAATACCCTCATAAATTATTTGACATAAATGCCATAAGTCTAGACCATGGTGAGGGCATTCTTAGAGTAGATCCTTGAATCTCTCCATAAGTTTGGAAAAGGACTCACTAGGCTTTTGCTTAAACTGAAGGATATCACTTCTAGGCTTATTGGTCTTATGAGTTGGGAAAAACATTTTAAGGAAGACAACTGTGAACTGTTCCCATGAGGTTATGAAATTTATGGGTAACCCATACAACCACTTCTTAGTTTGGTCTTTCTATGCAAAAGTGATAAACCTAAGCTTAACAACATCATCAGAAAGCTGTTAGATCTTAATTAAAACACATACCTCTTCAAATTCCCTTAGAAATAGGTATGCATCCTCAGAGGTCAACCCATGGAAGTGGGGCAACATAGTGATGTATTGAGATTTGAGTTCAAAATTATTACCCTGGGCTTGTGGTAGAACTATGTAGGACGGTTGGGATGTTCTAGCGGGATAGAACTTATCTTTCAGAGATTTAGGTGAAGGATTTTGGTGTTGGTTTTCCATATTAAAGGGTTTTAAAGAGAGCAAATGTATAGGGTCACTACTTGTTGGATCTCTTATTTCTAACCAATTTTTAGCATTACGTACCTACCTAACACTCATACAACAGAAAACTAACCACAACCAGAGTAAGACAAGCACAAAAGAATAGATAGCAAAACTTTTTTTTTATAATTTTTTTATTTTTTATGATTTTTTTGATTTTTTTGGCTTTTTGGGAGCTTACTAATCGGGATTCGGGGTTGCTCAAGTCAATTCCTGAGGTACTGCTATAGGGTGAAACCTATCTTTATCATAATGTGAGGCATGGTGATCTCCACTAATACAACTATTATTGCAAGTTGATCTTCTCAGTAATTCAATAAAAGAAAAGAAAAAACAAAACAAAGCAAACAAAACACTCTGATTTACCAAAAGAAAGAGAAAAATAACATGGAACTGTCTCCCCGGCAACGGTGCCAAAAACTTGTTTGAGATTTTAAAATGTAATCGTAAGCGTATGGATCAGTGTAGCTACAGGTCGAACACAGAGAGAGTAGCCATTTTATTTTATTTTATTTTTTGCTTCTTTTAATATTGCGAAAGTGAACCGATTAATGGTTATGATCTAAATCTAACTACCATCCTAAAGATATGTATCTAAAATAATGTCTAACCATTCGTCATCTAAGAATTTAAAGATGCAAGCTACGCAATTAAAATTAAATAAATAAATAACTAAAAATAAAAAATCCACTCAATTAAAAAAAATAATAAAGGAAAAAAATGCTGAAATAAAAATAAAGTAAAAGAAAGGGGATAAAGCTAGAGAGAGACTCACAAGTAGGTTTCTCTATTTAGCCCGAGGGATGTATCATAATA
>NW_024868533.1:0-29709 GCF_013358625.1 Macadamia integrifolia | reverse complement strand
TCTATCAAGGTTAGAAGCAAAGACGACCACCAATAAATAGAGAAACTATGAATTGGCATACCCGACACAACTAACCGAACCAATTGGACCATACCTGCCATAGACAAAGTCTTCCCTTTCCATATAGGCAAAAGACCTCTAATTTTGACCAGAAAAGACATCAACACTTGCTTTTTCACTCTACCCTTGAAAATTTCCACTCCTTAGTACTTAGTAGGAAAAGTACAATCAGGAACCCCAAGAATTTTAGAAATACCCTGCATCCTTTCAGGAAGAATTCTGCCAAGGAACAATTTACATTTTTTTTTTTTTTATATTCATTCTTTGACCTAAAAATTCTTGGTAACGAAGTAAAAAGAATTAAGATGCCTGGTGTAATTAACAGAGGTATTCATAAATATGAATATGTTATCAGTAAATAATAATTGCACAAGACCTTAGTACCTCTAGGGTCAGGCAGAGCTTTAATTTTCTTTTCCTCTATAAGTTTTCTCAAACCTCTACAAAAGAATTCCTCAATAAGAGTAAAATAGGAGACATGGGTCACCTTGGTGAAGCCCTCTTTCCATCCCAAAGTACCCAATTGTACCACCATTGAGAAGAATACAAATTCTAGTGGATGAAAGGCTTTACGAAATCCAATTGATCCATTTCTCAGAGAACCCAAACCGACGAAGCACACAAAACAAAAATCCTAGGATAATGTATCAAAAGCTTTCTAAATGTCAATTTTGACTCCGACCCACCACCTCTTATTGCTGAGAACATCAAGTTTGATCACTCAGACGCCATGCTTATATTTGGTTGAATCAATTTCCCCTTTTGAAAGCACCTTGCTCTTCAGAGACAAGACGAGGAAGGAGATGCAACATCCTTATGGCTATTATTTTAGAAATTGCAAAAGAAACTCCTCACATAAAGGGGTCTGAATTTGTCCAGAGATTCAACTCTATCCACCTTTGAAATCAAAACCAAGAAGTTATTATTGATACTCCTTGGCATGATACCAAATTTGAAGAATTCCTTCACTGTATTGCATTGATCATAAGATATCACCTCCCAACAATGCCTAAAAAAGGTACCAGAGAACCTGTTAGACCCAGGCGATTTCTCAGGGTCAAGGTCCCATACCACTTTCTTAGTTTCAACCTCTCTTAGAATTAGATAAACGGTCAACAAATCCACCTCATCGATAAGCTTTGTATACAATCCAATAATTCCAGATGCTCCACAAGTGGCATGGAATTGTGAAAATCTTCAAAGTAGCTCTCCATATACTATACAATTCTCTCCCAATCTAGTAGTAGAGACCCATCCATCGTTCTCGGTATTCTTTGCCCTCCTAATTTTGGTGTAGATGTGAAAGAACTTGGAGTTACGCTCCCCTTCTTCAATCCACCTCAATCTGGATTTTTCGACCCAAAGCTTCTCATGGTTCTACAAAGCTTTTAGATACTTTGTTTTAGCATTGACCTCCATGACAAACAAAGTTCATCAAGACCCCTTACTTCGATTTGCTCTTGAACAACTGAGAAAGCCTCCTCATCCTTAACTAATTCGGTCTCAAAGTTGGGAAAAGTAGCTCTTGACCAAGCTCACAAAGATGGTTTCAGCCTCTTTCATTTCTGATCCAAAACAGAAATTGCACCCCCTAAAATAGGATGCTCCTAGGACTATTTAACCACTTTCAAAAAGGAAACATCCTCCATCTAAATTTTATGTATTCGAAATGAGAAATTGATCAGCTTTGGAACATCCTAAGAAGAGATCACCAGAGGAGAATGATCTAAGCACACTCTTGGCAAAACAGTTTGAGCACAATCCTAAAAATGATTTAGCTAATCCTCAATACTAAAACTTCTATCCAAAACATCAAGAACATTACCTCGGAGTCTATTGTTAGACCAAGTAAACTTCCTCCCCTATGATGGAACCTGAATCATTAAGCACATATTAGTCATGGCACTAAATTCAGTCGCAGATCCCAAGCTAAAGTTCCCAGGCCCAACTTGAGCAGCCACAACTGTAAGGTCAATCCACAGATCCCTTTGACCAGGTTGAAAGCAACTGGCCTGCATTGTCAAAACTATCACATCACGACCTCTCCATCCCCACCTTCAAAGTAATTTGTTGGTCCGAAGTAGAGATGACATGGGGTGCTTGCAGACCTTTTTTCCATATTATCTATAAGTTGAGAACTTTTTCAATTCTTTCATTATGAATACAGTATGCTATGTAACTAAGTCTACTAAATAATAGCTTAGGAAAAGCCGAGACTTCGATCATAGGTTTAGCCAAACATATCAGATCTAAACCATGATCCTTCACAATTAGACGTAAGGTTGTATGGGCTACAACCTTCTTAAATCCTCTTAGGTTCCAAAAGAGGATTCGTATAAATCACCTTCAATTTTCAACAATACAATCAGACCTTTTGATCTGCTCCGCATTGCTAACACGTGTATCCTTTTTCCTTCTAACAACCTCCAAACCTTCGGTGCTCTCCAAAGCTTTTGACGCCTCATCGACATGAGAGATATCTATATGATAAACAATCAATGCACCTCCTTGTATGACAGAGTAATTGCAGAGACCATATGATCTTGATCATAAGACACCATGCCCCAATGTCATAGCACCCCGCTTGCTCCACTACTAGAAGCACCATGGCTAGGGTGAGAAACCCCATCATCAACATTCACTTTAGCAGCATTCCTTGCATCAATAACCTCGTTAGAGGTTGACTCCCCTACTGCAGACCTGCCATGGCCTGATCTATTGGATGAATCTGCACCAAGAGATTGACATGCTCCCATTCTAGTGCCATGAGCTAGTAGGAGATTTCCCACCTCATGCATATCCCTTCTCAATGGCAACAGAATCTCTATCCTTCTTGAAATTGCGCCTTTAGAGTTGGAAGTTTGGTCCACGTGGTTACCATTCAAGGTTGGAGATCTTGAAGATCCAATCCTTGATTGGGAACACAATCCTTGAGAATGACTCTGATAGGGAAATTTTCCTCCTTAGGTTGACCTCCTCCTTCCTCATCATTGACGTAAGTTGCTCCCATTGTATCACCGTCGACCTACTCTCTTGGCTTTGCTTCAACCATCTTCTTCTCTCTACAATTTCTGAGGACATGGCCCACTTTTTTGCAATAACCAAAGTGCCCTAAGGCGTCCTCATATATTATTTCTTTGCTTACACTAAAACAGTTCCTCCCTAGTTGGTTCATTCCTTTCAATTTGAATCTCATTAAGGCATTTGCCATTAACTTCAATCTCTACTAAAACACGGGCGAAGTTGTCCATAAAAGTAGCTCGAGTTTTGCGAACAATCGCAATAGGCCTTCCCACTGCCTTTGCCATAGTAAGTAATATTTTCTCATGCTAGTACTCCAGAGGCATATCTAAATCCATTCTAGAGGTTTCTTATGAATGCTAAAATCTAGGCGCCATCGTTGAAATCTAATTCATTGACCTCCTACTTTCACTAGACTTCCCCTCCATATGCTAGTCATATCGCACTCATACTCAAATTTAAAAAGAAAAAAACCCTTTCCCATAGGCACATACCTTCCTTTTAGATTCCGTAATTCTTTGGCTTCCCTTGAATGTCATCCATCACCATGAAATGAAAGTTTGTTCTCCCAATAAGCAAGAACCGAAACCCAAGTAATCTTTCTTTGTATGTCTCTTGAGGTACAATGACTTTCGTAAAAGAACCAACATGGATGGGTTCAGGTAATTCATCAACATCAGGTAAGGCACTCCCAACAACACTGGAATAAGTAGCCTATAAAGCAACCAAATGAATGATTGCAAGAGTCATGTTCGCTAACCTTTCCTCCTCTGTTTGCATATCACCCTCCGACTTGATCTCCAAAGACTCAAAGGTTGGTGGTTGTCCACTATCAAGCGGTCAATTGCCATGTCAGGATCTTCGCAATCTCATAAAACCCTAACTGTAGTATCAAAGCTTCTCTCTCCTCCCGTCATTCTCAAAGAGAGCTTCATCTCATTTTAGTTGATCTAATTGAATGGTTGTGGTTTATGGGTATTAGATGATGAATCCAATCTGGAATTCATATTTTTTTTCCCCTTTTCTTTTGGGGCGGTGTTTAATTTCTAGGAAGCTTCAATAATTCAATTCAACAAAACTAAAATGATTATTACAACCTAAACAAATATAAACCCATCAGTCAATATCTCTATAGAATTAATTAGAATACTTAACAAAGTGTATATAAAATGACTTTAGAATACTTAAGTTTAGGTGTACATAAAATGTCCCTGAGGCACTATATTGGACAACGAATCACCATGCAACATTTAGAGGATAGGTAGAGAGCCACTTAGTGAGATTCAGATATTTCTCTGTAAGTCAACCTGCTAACGAGATAATTAGGGTTAGGATTGAACTATCTCTTTGAGCCGTAAGTTAAAAGACAACTTATAAGCATCGATATTCTTTTTAGAGACTTCAATAATAGTTTTTTATTTTTTGGTAAATAAACTTCTACTCATGGAAGGGAGTAGAAGTTACCGAATTATAAAATTTCTTCAACCATGGAGTGGAAATAGGCCAAACCCTCCAGCTTGGCACAAACAAGGCCTTCCTGGCTAAGGAGTTAGGTACAAAGTTGAATTATTAGGAATAAAATGGAAATTACAATCCAAAAAATAAGATAAAAGACGAACTATGTCCACCACAGGCTAAACAAAAATAGAGTAATCGATGTGTTCCTCCTCGGTGATGTAAGGGCATAACTCCTTACAATCTGATTCTATAAGAATTCTGTCAAATAACTTAAAGATTGCTTCTAACAACCAACTTCGTACTGCCACCGCTTCCCCAGGAGGCTAGAAGCAAAGTCTAAGGCTGGAAATCGCAACACATATATGTCCTTGATGGTCTCTAATAATGAAGTAGATACCTCCCTGAATAGGCTATAATATGAGTTTAATTGAGAGATTTCTATGCAAACACCCAGATCAATATGGATCCATAACCTATATTTTCCTATATATAGCTAATGTAACCTAACACTTCATGTATCGATCATATATGATTACCATACCAATGCTACTATCATTATTAGAATCCTAAAAATGGTGGAAAAACAAACCCTTTCTCATATGTGTGCAGATTAATGGAGATAAACAGCAACAAAAATATGCAAAGAATAATAATACAGATAAATTAAAATTTAAGCCAAACCGTAGAAGAACACACCAACTTTTATCTGGAAAATCCTTCCGTGGTGAAAAGGAAAACCACTATATATAGTCCAGATAAAACTTCCATATGTAGATAATAGGAGTACAATGTTCCTCTCTAGTTAAACTAGAGGCTACAAAGCATTAAGAGAAATAACACTCTTTGATATCAAAGTATCTCACCAAAACAATAGATGGATTTACTGTACTTACACCTCAATACTAGTAAGAACATATACATGAAGAACTATCACCTTTCCTACATGCCTGTAGTAGGAAAACGTTGTAGAATCTGTAATGTACATAAATAAAGTATCCAAAAAAGCCTCATCTTTTTTTTCTTCTTCGGAAACATGGCTCACGTGAGATATTGCAATCCCTCATAAGGCTCAGAAATGAAAATGAGGGCATGAGAGGGGTAAAACTCTCTTATCGCCCTTTTCCCCTTTCATATAAACATTGACAAAGAGTGTGAGAGACATCCTCCTCGAAGGAGGTTTGTGTTGTCTTAAAGCAAAAGATGTGCCCAACAAACTCTCCCTCTAACTCATGAGGAGGAACCTGCCACGCCCAAGCCTTCCCTGCTTTTGTAAAGTCATGTTTCACCTTGGGTAATGCTTTTGTTGTCATATATGCACTATTATTGTCTGTATGGATCTTCGTAAGTTCTATAAGCTTGTATCATAAAACATCCCTAATCTAGTGATACCTTATATCGGCATGCTTGGACTTGTAATGGAAACTAGGATTTTTCCTTAAGTGGATGACACTCTGACAGTCACATTGAACAATGTATTTGTCCTACTTCTAACCTATTTCTTGAAGGAACCGCTTCATCCACAACATCCCCATGTAGGATTCTACTACAACAGTATACTCAAATTTTGTAGTTGATAATGCCATATACTTCTGCAACTTGGAGTGACATGAAATTGCTCCCCCTGCAAAAGGAAACATATACTCAAATGTAGACTTTCTTAAGTCAATGTCACCTCCCAAAATCTACTTCTATATATCACTGAATATAGGTTTATCACATCCACAACACAAACATGCATTTGATGAACCTTTCAGATGCCTCATAAACCATTAATTGCTTCCCACTGCTTTTTTCTAGGATTGTTAAGAAATCTATTTCACAATTCCAGTTGTATGTGCAATATCAGGTCTTGTAAACACTATGGCATATATTAAATTTTCTATAGCTGATCCCTGGGAAATTTTCTTCATCTCTATTCATCCTAGCTCAGTTGAAGGGCTTTGTTCATTGCTCAATTTGAAGTGATTTGCAAGAGAAGGATTGACTAACTTTTCTTTGTCCATATTGAAGCTTTCAAGAACATTATGAATGTACACCTTTCTAGTGATAGCCAAAATTTTACCCTTTTTCTATCAAAAGAGAACTTCATGCCCAAGATTTGTTGTACCTTTCCTAAGTCCTTTAGAGTGACTTGCTCAATTCCTTCCTTAACCAGTCAGTTTTGCTAATGTCCTTTCCAACAATCAACATAGAACAAAAGAATGATAAAAACCACCTTCTAAAAATTTCTTAACAATTACATAATCACTTGATGTTGTCTGTTGTACCCATGATCTACTATGAGTGAATAAACCTTCTTGGTCCATGCCTTGGTGCATGTTTTAAGTTGTATAAGCTCTTCCTTAACCTATAAACCATGTAACCTTGACTTTGAAATATTTTGGTTGTTTCATGTAATTCTCGTCCTCTAGATCAGCATGAAAGAAGGTTATCTTTACATCAAGTTGTTGAATTTCTAAATTCATGCTTGTAGATATACCCAACACAACGCAAATGGATGACATCTTCACTATAGAAGAGAAAACATCTTCAAAAGTCAATGTCTTTTGTTTTTTTTTTCTTGTCAAAATCCTTAATAACAGCCTTGCCTTGTACCTTAGTTGTGAGCTATTCTCTTCTCTCTTCAACTTGAATACCCATGTATTTTTTTAGTGACTTCTTATCTTTATGTAGATTTACCAAATCATAATTGTGGTTCTTATGGAATGAATCCATCTCCGCTTGTATAGCTTTTAACCACTCAACTTTATTTTTGTTGGCATTTATACAATCTATAAATAAATTTTTAGAACCTAAGCCTTTCGTTTTATTGAATAGCTAGGCATTATGATCCATGAAAATTCACATGCTTAAACCTTTCTTTCTTGCCAATGCATTACACTCGTAATTGTGTGAATTATGACTCACCAAAGGATACTAATATTATTTTTCAAGCATCTCGTGTGCTTAATGGCTTGAGTAGCCTGATGCATCGGTAAATTGTTATAATGGTTGGATGTTGTTAGGGAGCATTAAAAGATATACATTGCTTTCACTAATTTATTCCACTATGAAATTCATTTATGCAAAATTTATTGATGTCTTGCTCCAAAAGATGCAATAGTTAGGCCACACAACATTGTTTTTTTTTTTTTTTTTTGTTTGTAAGAACACAACATTATGTTTAGTCATTGTGTTGTTTGTAAGAAGGCAAAGCATAATCATATACTAATAGTCATTTTCTATAATTGAATGTAGTTAATGACTTATCAATAAAGTTCTAGATAAATTTAAATTATATGAAATTATGGGTTCTATAATTTATTTTCTTTCATAAAATTGCAGATAAACCAAGAAAAATAAGTACATTTGCTATAGTACTTGGAGTAGCTTTGGGAACATGTACAATCATCTTGGCTGCCATTGCGTACAAATTGTATAGATTCAAGGGAAAACGAAAAGGTAAAGTATATAAATCACCTTTATTTATATTAAAAGGGAAAAGGATGGGCACACCTCCTATCTGATGCAAGCTAGGGCCTTTGTGTCTATCTCCCTCTTCCCCCTTTGAAATGATCTCATGCACCTCTTGTATGATGCCCCGTCACTCACCTCTATTCGTGCCGCAAGCGGATGGTGTGTCTATTCCTTTCCCATATTAAAAATAATTATGGCCTTATAATAATCTTCTTGTGTCCTTACAAACATCAAAATCAGGGACAAATACAAAATTTCCAAATATATATGATATGGATAAAGTCAGGGAGACTTCTTCATCTTCTCTACAAACAAATTTCTTCAGAGATGGCTTACAACATGTAGAAGATCGAAAACTCCAATTTTCTCATGTACAACATGGAGAAGACCAAGAACTCCAATTATTTGACTTTGATAGTGTCAAAATGGCTACCGACAACTTCTCATTTTGCAACAAAATAGGAGAAGGAGGTTTTGGAATTGTTTATAAGGTAACTTTTTAACGTAGAAGAATATATAATATATGAAATGGAAAGTCTCTTGGAAAACTTTTTATGACTTCATAAATAATCTTTCAGGGGAATCTATCAACGGGACAAGCTATAGCAGTCAAAAGACTTTCAAGGACTTCAGGACAAGGAATGATAGAGTTCAAGAATGAAATTATGTTAATTTCTAAACTTCAACACAGAAACCTTGTCAAACTTGTTGGTGTTTGCATTGAAGGAGAAGAAAAGCTTTTGCTTTATGAGTACTTGAGCAATAAAAGCTTGGATAAAATCCTATTTGGTAAGTTTGTTGTTGCACTTCTTAATTCCTTATTTATTGATAGTTTAGCAGATTATTTACTAGGTGAACTTGAACATTGTTGATAGACCCATCAAAACAAGCAGAATTGGATTGGACTAAGCGCTTTAGGATTATCGAGGGAGTTGCCTGTGGACTACTTTATCTTCATCGTGATTCTCGGTTAAAAGTCATTCATCGAGATTTGAAGGCAAGCAACATTCTCTTAGATGAACACATGAATCCAAAAATTTCAGATTTTGGCATGGCAAGGATCTTCGGCGGGAAGCAGGATCTAGCAAACACTAACCGAGTAGTTGGAACATAGTAAGTATGAAATTTATTTAATTTAGATTTAGACACAATAAATAGAAATCGAAGGACAATTAAAAAAAGTGTTTCCATACTCTAAATTTATCCTTAATTACTCTCATAAGACAATTAAAGGACTTCTCATAGGTGGAACACACTACCTGCAATTAGCAATCTTCCTCTTTTTCACAAGCATGAGTAGGCAATCGTCAAGATGTTGGGAAAGTCATCCTTGGCATAAGCTCTAGTTGATCTCTGTATAATATGTTAAGATGTGTTATTGAATGTTTTATGCAGTGGCTACATGGCACCAGAGTATGCCTTGGAAGGGGTATTTTCTGAAAAATCAGATGTCTTCAGCTTTGGTATCTTGTTACTAGAGATTGTGAGTGGTGTAAAAATTAAAAGCCTTTTTCATGATGAACAACATCTAGGCCTACTGAGTTATGTAAGTAACATTTTAATGTCCTTTTCTTGTGCCATCTTTAATTGATCATTTAATTTTCCATCTTGAATTTTCATTTTGACATTTTAGAGTAATTCATTTCCAGGCATGGCAATTATGGAGTGAAGGCAAGGTAATGCAATTGATTGATCAAAGAGTAATTAATAGTTGTAATCAACTTGAAGCAATGAGATGCATCCATATAGGGCTCCTATGTGTGCAAGATTATGCGGTTGATAGGCCAACTATGTATAAAGTAGTTTCCATGCTTAGTACTGAAACACCTCTTAATCCTCCAAAAATGCCATTATACATTCGTGATGTGACTCACATTAATTTGAGTTCATATGGAAGTGATATAAACTCTACAAATGAATGTACGATAACAGCCATTGAGAGCCGATAAGTAGCATAGTTTCTTATGTTGTATGTGCCCTTTTATTTTGTTTGGGATGTATACTAAAACATGTGTCTCGGTTTGTATAAATATATCCTTTCTTTCTTCTCTTGACAGTTGGTCTTTCTACCATTGAATTTCAAGAGTTTCTTTTTTCCAAAGCCTTTGGCACTGTTGTGCAAAATACCCTTCATGGTTAAGTGATGAAAGCTATATGCTGCAATATTAGGGGCTTTTAATGCCCCCTAAAAAAGCATTGAGTAGTCAATGATCTCCTTAAAAAATCTCATGCTTTGATTTGTATCCTTTTAGAAACTATAGATGAGGATGTCAAGATGGATGTAAAATCAAAATAAGAAGGATAAAGTAAGGAATGAACATATTAGAGTTAATTTGAGAGCTGCCCCAATCAATAATAAGTTCCGAAAAAGTTGTTTGGTGTGGTATGGCCATGTCCAATGGAGGCCTGAGGATGCCCCAGTAAGGGAGAGTGATCTGATTCCAATTAAATGAGCTAAAAGAGCGAGGGATGAACCTGAAATGACTGTAAGAGAAGTAGTGAGAAATGACATGCAATGTCTAGGTCTTGTCCTAAGTGTAAGACATCAAATAGAGATGGTTGTAAGGTAATGATCTATTCAGCCGACTCCATTTAGCTAAGATTTTCTTGACTTGTTGGTGCTATGTAAATTTTATTTTACTTTCATTTCACCTGTTTTTATTTCTTCTAATTTGTTTTTCTTGGATCCATGTAACCGACCCCTTGAAGTTGGGATAAGGCTAAGTTTGTTGTTGTTTGTTTTTAGAAACTAAATTATAGGTTGATTCTATTTATTCCATATTCAAGCTTCTTATAATGGTTTACTCATGTGCTCACAATGGTTCCCCTTCTTCTCCTGTTCATATTTGTGTGGGTTGGAATACTTTTTCTTCTTCGGTAAACATCAATCAAATGGATGCTCAGCACATCCCCATGCCTGTTAATTTTCATGCGTTATCCGCTTCCTTCCCTTTTTTTGGTTAGTTATGGAAATAACAGGGCTGAAGATAGGAGAAGTTTGTGTCACACAATTGAAGCTCTTGCTTCAATTAGCTTGAGGATTTTAATAGTTGCACTTTTAATAGACCTAAAGTGGAAGGGAGAGATCCTTACTTGGTGTAACGAACTTAGTTTGAGAAGAATTTACAGCAAATTAGATGGAGCTCTGGTTAATACCGCTCAAGTGGATACTCTTAGACATTCTAAAGTAGTTATCTCCATTTTGGGAGATAGAGACATTGGTCCCGAGCCTTTCATATTCTTTAATGCTTGGGTTAATAAGGAGGATTTCAGGGAGCTTATTAAATAAGGCTGGGAGAAAGGCAATTCCAACTAGTCTTAATCCTCGCTTTGCTCTTAAATAAAAAATGTCAAAAGAAGGTTATAAGATTGGAATAGAGTGGAGTTTGGTAATGTCTTTGACAATATGAAGCTTTTAGAGACTATACTGTTGGCTATCCAGCACGCTAATAGCCTAGCTCTTCTAAATATTTTGTTGGCCATGGAAGAGAGAAACTAGGCTTGAGTTTGGGGCGGCCTTGAAGGAGGAGGAATGCTTCCAAAAGGGGAAATCTCGGATTAATTGACTTCAATTAGGTGATGGCAATAATAGTTTTTTTCCAAAAGGCTACTAACATTTTGGAGGTCGTCAAGGCAAATGAGCCATTTACTATGGATCTGAAATAAGTTATTTTGTTGCCGAGAATAATTTATTTCTCTTGATGCCTTGTAATCTTCAGTTTTTTCAGTTTTATTATGCAGCGAAGGAAAACTTCTTTCTATTATTAATTTTCCTATCTTTAATGCAAGAAGGTAGCACAATCTACAATGAGAAAATTCACTTACACTAACTTGGGAGATGCAAAGACATAATTATTAACAATTAAACACATATAACCAAAAAATGAAGCTATTACTAACTTATGTGACATAGAGGCAGCAAAGGTGAGAGATGAAGTTTCCACTCCTACTCATGAAACTTATATTTATTTCATAGTTGCTAAATTCTAGGCATGGAAATGATAAAAAAACTGTCCACAAACACAGTATAAAAAACCTTTAAACTAAACATATCAAAGATCATACTTACAAATTTAATTGTTTAAAAAAGAGTTAAAAACATAGCCTCAATGGAAGGAGAACATGGAAACAGTTAGGTTATGTTTGGTAACCAAGAGAAGAAAAGAAAAAAAAAAATTTTAACTTTTGAATTTGAAGAGAAAGATAGACACATAAAAAATTATTGTACGTGTAATCATTCTTTATTGTCTTATTATGTCTTTTATACTATATTTTTTTTCTTGACTACCAAATATAGTCTTAAAGAAATAGCCTTAATGTGGATGGTAATAAACACATACTTATTCAATTCAACATGGATGTGAAACTGAAATTTGCACTCAAACATAAAAACAGTGAAATGAAAACCGGCAATTAATTCAATAATGAAATCCAAGTAGCACACAAAAGAGAGAAATAAGAAGTTTCCCTCCGAAATGTAAAACGAATTTTCAATGGAAACTCAAAGTGTAGAGAGTAACATGGAGTAGAAAAATTGCCTCACATTTTTGCCAAACCTTATGTAGATAAGTTTATATATTTTATAATTAAACAGGTTCTATTGATGAATCAGAATTCAAATTCCTCAATACATTTAGGTTAGGTTTTGACACCCCTAATATGGCCTTGTGTGGATGTACTCCCTCCCCCCCCCCCCAAAAAAAATGTGCTCCTTAAATATTAATAGGGAAAAGAACACTCCTTAGTAGTGCGGCCTGACATCAACATGAGGGCCAATGAAGAGATGCACATGGATATCAAGAGGGGGGGTTCTTGGGTTTCACATGGATAGAGCCATGGAAGCATCGTTTCGCCACACTCTATGACTATGTCTGGGACAAGGCTAGGCCATGCGACTAGGAATCGTTCATGTTCTGATTATTGATTGAGAATGTTAATTGGAGTAAAAATTAGTCAAACATTGGATGTATAATTTTAATAGAAATAATGGACCCACATCCATACGTAAATGGGTTTAATATCTCCGAGTGCTTGGACCCACAAAATAGAGAAATAAGATGTAAAGCACATGTATTCAAGCATCAAAACCAAACCTAAAATCCTAATTGTTTTTTATTGCTTAACAAAAAGGCAGGGGATTAGTTGCAACTCCTTGAACTGAACATACAGCATTCCCTCCCCTCCCCCTTTTCTCAATTTCCATTCGTTATTAATATCACATAAAATATAAGGAAGTAAACCAAGGAATAAAAATGTATGATTGGAGGAAAATTTAATTTGGTAAAATGGTGGCTAATCTATTAAGAAGATGAAATGGATCACAAAACAAACCTTAGGATTTTTTTCTTCTTTTAAATGGACATAAAATTGCATTAAAAAGAAAAATAAAATAAAATAGAATATCAAGTTAACATCTAGGTATTCCCAGACGTATACGAGAACGAAGAGCTTTGAAACTCCCACCATTGTCATTAGCCGGAAGAGACCAAGCCCTTGCAATAATAAACGATCAAACACTAACTAGAAAATTGGAAAGGCGGTCTCCCAATTATGTCATTTTGGATTTTAAACTGAATAGCAGCCTCTTTAGCTAAGAAATCTACAATCGGATTGGCTTCCCTAACACAATGGGTAATATTCCATTGAGTTGAGACCAGATAAGAAACCTGAGACTGGTTTGATAGCTGTAGTCCTAGCTTAAGATGTCCAAGGGAAATTTTCTATTAGTCCTTTAAACTTGTCCTATAATTTTTCAAACTCCCCTTCCGGGAACTCTTAAAAAAAAAAAAAAAACTCACGTCTCTTTCTTCCTTGGTACGTTAATTATACCTAGACTACTACTTCTCTATTGAGCAAGGTAGCCAGTCTTTCCATATTTCATTTAGGTCGGTTCAATTTATTTGTGTAATTCATAATGATGCAGTACACAATCATCAAGATTCAGGGGGGCATATCTTTACTTGAATAAAAATAAGAAATTTTGATATACTTGGCAATTAGTCAGAAATATGGGATGATAGAGGCTAAATATGTGATAAATTAAGGGTTAGCTTAATTTTAATAGGAATGGGAAAACTCTAACATATTAGATAATTAGAAGGCAACAAGGGATATCAGTAAGACACTCACCTGTGGGTTGCCCACATGGTTATGACGAATAGGGGATTGTGTGGATAGGCGCATAGTCTCAGATTCGATTCCCCATCTGTGCATCTTCGATTAAAGTAGAGTCATCATGAACTACTACTGTGGTAGTTTGCTAATCACCAAACCCCTCGGTCAAGGGATTATCCCTTCTCCCTTGATCTTGCATGAAGGACAACTGGGTACTATCTTATGTATCCATAGTTGGGCAACTGGGTACTATCTTATGTATCCATAGTTACATACTAGTTCAATTGAACCACACAAATTAATTGAATCAGCCTAAGTGGGATAGGAAGAAACTGATTGCCATGTTAATAGAGAGGTAATCTAGGTATTTCTTGAGAGCAATTGTTTTTTGTCCAAGAGCAGGCCCTGCGCCTAGACATAGGAGCACACACTCCCAAAAGGGACACTGTGGATGATGGTCATTGCATGCCCCACTATGTCTGTGGCGTAGGAACTCTCTTAGGCAAAGTACTTTGTCCCATTTTTTAAATAGTAGGGGGGAAGGTGAAAGTTTCATCTTTGAGGGAATCAAAATAGAAGTTTTTAATAAGAGAATTTGAGTAAAGTAACATTTATTTGATGAAAAAAAGTGAGGTAGCAATATACGGGTATGATACTTTGAAGATTTTCCATAAAATTCTAAAAACCAAGGTTGTTTGTTTGCGTAAGTGGTAAAGTGACAAACAACATGCATTAATGTTTATATGGCAAGAGAATTATCCTAGTCCACCATGCATTCTTCAAAGTCCTACCATATGCGATAGAATTTTGTGGGAAATGTGGCGATATTGATTATAAGGAAAAGAACACTAGCTGGTCATAAGCCCCTATGACCAGACTCAAGGGGTGGTGAATGACCACCTTGCCCCCCTTGATGCCTATACTTGCACTGTCATTGGCTCACTAATGCAGAAATCACACGACCAATAGTGATCCCTCTCCCTTGATTATATTATTATCTTAGGGAGATGGTTCCGTAAAAGGCAGTATAGCTTCTGCATCAGTATAGGGACCAATGTGAGCATACGTGGAAGCATCAGCAACGATAAAATTTATGCCTTTTAGGTAAGGTAAGTCGGTCATTTTGCCCTCCCATGTGTCTTGGCGTAGGAGCCGCGCTGCCTTTTACAGTTCTTTTTCCCATTGTTTTATCATCCCACCTAATCTCTTACTATCATTTCTTTGTCTGTTGCCCCTTGACCCATTACATGTCAAGCTATTAATTTTCCTATTCCACCCCTTTTTACTCGCCAAACAAATGGGGAAAAAGGATGCTACCCAATAACAATTTCCTACTCCTAGACATAAGGGTTGCCAAAAATGACCACCCCACCCCTACTGTTGGATGCTTGTACTTTCTTATTGGCACTTACGCTGGTGCAGGAGTAAGATAAGTAATTACAAAGCAAGCTTGGTAAAGTTCTGTTGTGCCTAGACATAGGGTACCATAATAACCACCCTGCCCCATGTCTGAATGCCCAAGCAGTGCATCTCCGCATTAGCTTGTGCTGGTGTAGGGTCAGGTAAGTATTTATGAAAAAAAAAAAAAAAAGGGCCAAGAGAACCCTGTCACCTTACACTGCACCAGTGTACAATCTAATGGGAGACCATGTAGAGGCATCGAAGTGGGGGCAACGAGGTCTTTTTGCATCTAACTATGTCTAGATGTAGACCCACACAAGCACATAGTGTTTTTTCTCTAAAAAGACAAGAAAAAAGAAGGCTCCCCAAAAGATAGTGTAGCCTCTATACCACCAGTGGATGACTAATAAAAACATCAATAGAAGTATCAATAGGGATGAGATTTCCACCTTTCATGAAGAATGCAACCATCATTTTACCCTTAATGTGTCTAGACGTAGGGGCCATGCTACCTTCAGGAACCTCTCCCAATTGCCTATCCCAATTTAGTCAATGTTTGATACTGTGAAAAAGAAAAAAAAAATACAAAAACATAATAAAACAAGAAGTATAATTACTGAATGACATGTTTATCTCTCTTCAAATTCAAATACTTTTAATTTTTTCTTTTTCTTGGCCTCCAAACATAGCCAGGGAAGTGACCGAAATCCATCCACTAGATTCCTCACTCCAAGCGTGGCCCCACTATCTACTCAACGTGGTGGTAAGTGGGGTATCTTTATTCTTTACCAGAAATATATAAGAAAAAAAGAAGAAGAAGCGTATTGCAGAAGTTGGCGCCAGTTTTTGAAGAGATGTGTCAGCTACCTCCGCGATCTATAGGTAAATTTCTCAGGGTGAATTTGTGACCACTTGATTGAAATTTGGCCACTGGTCAGTGAGAAGCGAACTCGAATTATGGACTCTACTCAAGAGCCGTTTGATTCGACTCGTAATTGTATAATGTTGTGAAAATAAATGTAAAGTAGGGACATATTGGTAATTTTCATTTTCTGTCCTTTTATATTGAAACGTCGCCCCCGACTCAAATTTCCAAAAAATATGGTTTTTGCTGTTTCCCTCTAAAATCATGGCGGTTCCTGACTTATGTTTCTAGGGTTTTGAAATTTTGGTCATCTCACACACACACACACACACACACACTCTCTCTCGCTTTGAACTTTTGAGTTCTAAAGATTTCGTTTCTCTGCAAGTCTGCGAAGACTTCAATCGTCCAAGGCTGTTTTGTCTTTGAGACCTGATTTGTGTCGCAAACAACGTGTGCAATAACCTAGAGGAGGGAAGGATTCATCATCCAAACTGGTACATATTTCTATTAAAATTGAATGAAAAAGAGGAGAAAAGCATCGATTTTCTTGTCTGGTTAAATCTCTTGAACTTTGAATTTCAAAAATTTCGTTTGCTTATGTTGATATTTGGTTTAGGTTTTCTGATTTGAAAATGGCGATCAATCTGACGGGAGGTGCCATAGCTATGCTCTGTAACGGTGAGGCTCAGGAAACTGACTTGAAGCCTGTTCTCCAAGTTACGGACATCAGATTAGTGAACACACAACAGCAGAGCACCAACGAACGGTATCGGATACTGCTTTCAGATGGTTCACATCTGCAACAAGGGATGCTTGCGACGCAGATGAATTTTCTGGTTAAATCGGGGAAGTTGCAGAAAGGATCGATTGTCAGGCTTACCCAGTTTGTCTGCAACGTCATCCAGGGCCGGATGTGAGTTTTGGAATCTTTTCTTTAGAAGTTTTGGATTTAGGTTTTATTATGTGAAGTGTGTTGTTACTTAAGGATTTGTTTTAATCGATAGTAATTTTATTCTATGTTTTTCTTTGTTAATGAGATCCATTGTCATAATGTATTGTGGAAGAGAAGATAAATTGTTCTAAGAAATATTAGACAATCGGTTGAATTATTGTAAATGGTTGCTTTTGGTATTCAAAGAGACAGGATGATGAATATTTTTAGTTGCGACTCTATTTTTTAGTCCACATTGTATTGTTCTTAATATGTGTCTTCTGATTTCATTCCTGTAAACTTTTCACTGGCTATCCAAGTACTCCTTAAATGCCAAAAAAAGAAAACGTAAAAGAGAGTTGTCTATCGACTTGTTAAAGGATAAATTTATTTGATAATCAGAAAGAGTTTTAACAGCATATGAGTTAGAAAGTAGTGGTCACCAGAATGATTTCATCTTCTTTGTGAAGCAAAAAAATTTAAAAGAAACTCTGCTTGTATAATTTATTCTTGTTGTCACTCCTGGGCCTGGGGTTTCAGAAACTCAAGAGGACTCATATCAATACAGATTCAGGTGTTTCCTTGAAAAGGCACTTTACATGAAATTTATTTTCCTAATCTAGTTGTTCAAAAGGCGTCTTTTTTGATTCTTGGTGAGAATAAAGAGTTAAACGTGAAAATATCTCTCCTATTGGTTGCACTGTTCACTCTCACTCTTTGAGAATTGAAAGCATTTCGTCTTCTCAGCTGTTTATTGGTTATTAATTGGTAGTTGTCTTACCTGTTTATTTGGAATTTAAGTGTTGAAGAGGATTAGTGATTGGGAGGATATGTGTAATAGAATTATGCTGGATCCCCTCCTTTAGGAGGGCGATGGGTTTGCTAAAAGAGTGTTGGCAACTCCTATCTCTATCACGATTATTTGTCTCTGCTCTGTTATGGGTTGTTGTTTTAGAAAATATTTTATTGTACACCATTTGACATCTAGAAGAAGCTATCCCATCTCCAGCTTTTATCTAGCTCGTTGGGAGTTGGGAGTTGGGAGCCTGCTAAATTGTCTGTTGAGTTTTCCATTGAAGTTTGACAATGTTCTAAACCTATGTTCGAGTATGATTGACCATATTCAAAAGGCTTGTAGGAGTTCATCTGCAGCTCACCATAAGGGAGCTTAGTTCTGATGGCAGGATCTTATGGAAAACACTGCTCCTTCCCTTTATTTAACCCCTGGGAAGGAAATAAATTCATTAAAAGCTGGCTTACAAGATCATCTTCCTTATGTAGTCTATATGGTTTGGAGGGTGTTCTGTTTACATTTCTAGTTTTTTGTCTGATATTGTTGGAGTGAAAACTTTATACTGGATAATTGCATTAGCGGGGAAAATGTGTGCATTATCCACAAGTAGTATGAATAAGATGAATATCAATTCATTATGTCATATCAACCAATATTTTTGTTGTTAAAAAAATATATTTTTTCATGTTTTGGTTCATGGGATCTTTGAATCTTGGATTACTATGTATAGAGAATTCTTATTTTGTTATTCTTAGGTGCTCGGCTTTTGTCTTTGTTTATATAAATAGAGCTTGTATTTGGATATTACTGGATAAAGTGGCCTTCAAATCTTCCAATTTCCAAAGTAAATCAAAAGGTATTCGGAAGACTTGCTTAATACCATTGAAGATTAAGATATAGAAAATTTAGGGATATTTATGGGATTACATTGGTTTTATTGGAAAATTATCACTCTAGCAAGTTGAAATTTAGGAACCATCCAAGTTTAGGTCCCAATGGAGAAGAGAAGATCATGCCAAATTTTTGTGGTTGCTCTCTTGGAAGCCCACAATTTAGTTGGAGTATGAGGAATTTGAGTATGAATATTTGGTAAATTTCTTGGTGTTCGATGGGCTACTTGAAAGTGCTTTCCTTGATAAAGTGAAACTGAGTACCATTGGTGTTCAGCTTTCAACCTTTTTTCTTGCATAGCAACAATGGCATTAATTGGCAGGACATCAGATTTGGAAGTTGAAAATGAGATGCCAAATTCTAAGGTTAAAGCTTAATTGAAGAAGGGAAGATCATGCCAAACTTTGACGGTTGATAATTTGTAAAAGTCAAGTTGGTTGTAGTAGAGGATGGTCCCTGTTTTATTTGCCTGACTAAAACATTGTTTTGCGGGCCCATGGGAAAGGGGATCAATGATGTGGTGAGAATTGAGTGATCTCCTTGATGTTTGAGAACTTTTTATTCTTCTTGCTGAGGTTTTTGATCGTTGAGGGATGTTCAATCCCATAAGTTTGGTCAGGATATGAAACTATTTTTGGGGTTCCATTCCTTTAATGAGAGCGAATTAGAGCTCATGGTTGTCTTGGGTTGGGGTAACGCAACCCCGGATTACCTGCTTTGGGATGGGCCCAGGGCCCCACAAGAATAATTGATAACTCAAGAGTATAGTGGAAAAATTGAAAAAATATGCTGACTTTTAGGACCGACAAGTGAAGAAAAAACAGAGTACGAACTTAACTGGAAGCAAATATATAAGTTGGGGGTGTTTTTGGAAACTAGCGATTAGGATGGGAATAACAGAATTAATTTAATGGGGGGTAAGGGCTACCTGTAACTTTCAAAAAGTGTCTTCTTCTTCAACACATAATAGAATGATAAATCATCGGAGACCTTTGCTGGTTTCGGATGATGGAACTTAGCCAATACACAACCAATCTAACTCAAACCTTAGGATAAAGCCAATAACCCATAGGAGTAGTGAATCCAACAGTCAAACTACCAACAAAGTAAATATTGATTTTTAATTTCTGAAACTGGTTCCAATGGAAAGGGGAGAACCAGCTCTGAACTAGACTCTGCAACTCACTGATTCAACTTTCTTTAGAGCTCAAATTCGACAGGATTAGTTGCCCTAAGGTAGCGAGCCCAGCTCCAAAATTTGAAGGTGAGAGGCCTTAGAATGAGAGAGTATGATTTGATTCTTCTGGGATGAGACTACTGCTCAGAACAGTGAAGGCCAGCAAAGAATAACTACAAGAAAGAATAAGAAACGAGGAAGAACAAGGGGAAAAAATATAAAGGGAACAGGGAGAAGGGGAATTAATGTGTAAAGGGAGGGGGACTGCCTGGCCAGTCCTTGGTAGCAACTCCAATCAAAATTTCATTCCTTAATTCAACACCTCTAATATCAATCAATCAGTGTTATATATATTTATATATATATATATATAGCTTTGTTTACCAAATGAACTGACGTAAACTAGGAAACTTTTAAGTAGACTTACTGGAAAACTGGAATCTCCTACGTATTGAACTCCTGTTAGCAAAGAAAAATGCAAGTTACAAGAATAAACCTAAGAAAGAAAGAAATTCTTTAGCAACCCCTATTAGACAAAAAGCCTAGTTGGGTTATTTTCATCTTGGTCTAAGTTTTTAGATGGGGTCATGTTGATCCAGCCATGATAATGCTACTGCATCAATCCTCCTCTTAAAAGAATTCAAATTTATTGAGTTTGGATGAGGAACAAGTATGCTGTTTGAAACAATAATTTGTTGGAGGAGAAATGACCCCGCTGTCCACTTGATCTTAATGGCAGGGAGGTCCTTAGGAAGAAGCTTCATCTCGAGGCTACCGTGATTAAAGGAATTGGTATTCTCATACCCACAATATCGTGCCTCTCTGTTGAATAACCGTGGTCACCCACGAATAATGAGGCTATTTTTGAGTTAAAACGTCACACTGTACCATATCTACCAACCAACCAATGGAATATGTGAGCGAATACCTATCATTGATTTTAAGATTGGTGTTCTTCACCCAAGCAACTTTGTAGGGGTTGGGATGAGGCTTTGTCTTCAACCCAAGCTTGCGAACATCATCTTTAGAAACGCCGTTATGTTGTTACAACTACTACCATTGTCAGTTACCATAATACCCAAGCCATTGTTGCATTTCACCCTGATTTGAATGACACTGTTATAGTGCAAAGCATCCCCTTCAGAGATTTTGTGTGGCCAAAAGAGGACGAAGAACACAGCAAGGCTGTTGCTCCTGATTGCTGTCACTAGACTCACTACCGCTCCCTTCATTAGGTTCACGCTTCGTCTCCAAATTTACTGTGTCTTTCTTTTGTTGTTTCTCGAAGCAGTGGCCAATTAGCGCATCCTTATTAGTAAAGGTGACGAGCCGATTTGGACATCAAGCAAAAAAATGCCCATAACCCCTACATGTGAAGCACTGTGTCTCACCTCTTGGCTTTGGAGTAGGCCTGTGAGAACAACACCCATGAGGTGGAGAATAAGTATGGTTTGGGCCGTGAAGATGCCATGGCAGAACTGCTGACCTATGGCTTACTGAATGATTTCTCCTGTTGAGAAGGATGCTTGCTTGTACCATCACTCTTAGAGAAGGTGTCGGAAGCTCCCCTAGTTGTAAGGCTTTTTAGATTGTCCTCTACTTTATATATTGCCTGTACGCATCCTCCATCATAGGCAGTCGAATGTGAGCCACAAGAATGCTATTGCATCATGGGGTTTTGTGGGTTGGTCCTTTTCAGGAGGCTACCTTTGTGGTTGTACCTCTATGTATTCTCATGTATCTGTATATCTACTATGAACTTTTTCTTCTTTAATAAATTGAAAATTTTCTATTATCAGAATAAATCATTTCAAGTAGAATTTTGTTTCCTTGCTGTTTTTCTGATCTCATTTACTCCAACCAGGATTATTATTATCATTGATTTGGAAGTGCTTCTTGAAAATTGCAATCCTATTGGAGAGCCAAAGCAATATGCTCAAGGTGGTGCTACTGGCGGTCCTCCTGTTCCAGTGGCAAGGCCTGCTGTTTCTGTCCAGCCTCCTGTGAATCAGTCTGGGGTACCGGCAGGGAATGCTCAATCGTATGGGGGTGGTTCACTTGCCAGTGATCAACTAGGTGGACAAAATGTAGCTGGTGGAGCTCCTCCGCATGTACCAAAAGCTGAGCCTGTGCCATCTTATGGCAGTTCGTATTCTGGAAATCCTATCTCAGGAAGGTATTCTGCACCTCAGGGAACTCGTATGTATCCCAAAACAGAAGTTGGTTCTGGCCATCCTGAATCAGCACCGTCACCTGGGAGTTACAATGAACAGAACCAAAGTTTTCGCAATGCCCAAGTAGAAGGATCACGGGTTACTATGAATACATACTCCCGTCCTATGCATCCTTCAAATCAGCATCCACCTCCAATGTACACAAACAGAGGACCTATTGCTAAGAATGAAGCTCCAACTCGTATAATCCCTATTGCTGCTTTAAATCCTTACCAAGGTAGGTGGACAATTAAAGCCAGGGTGACAGCCAAGGGGGACCTCCGGCACTATAATAATCCTCGGGGTGATGGAAAGGTCTTCTCTTTTGATCTGCTTGATTCTGATGGTGGAGAAATACGGGTAACCTGCTTTAATGCGGTGGCTGATCAGTTCTACAACCAGATTGACGCTGGGAAAGTGTACTTGATTTCCAAGGGAAGCTTGAGACCTGCTCAAAAGAATTTCAATCACCTAAATAATGACCATGAAATCCTCCTGGAAAGCACCTCAACTGTACAGCCCTGCTTCGAAGATGACAACTCAATACCTAAACAGCAATTCCATTTCCGCCCCATAAGTGATGTGGAAGGCCTGCAGAGCAATGCGATTGTGGATGTTATTGGAGTAGTTTCTTCCATCAATCCCTCCACTTCAATAATGAGGAAAAATGGAACTGAGACATCCAGAAGAAGCCTCCATCTAAAGGACATGTCTGGTCGAAGTGTTGAGTTAACTCTGTGGGGGAATTTCTGCAATGCAGAAGGGCAGAGATTGCAAGATATGCGTGATTCAGGGGAATTTCCTGTTTTGGCCGTGAAAGCTGGTAGAATCAATGACTTCAATGGGAAGGCAGTGGGGACAATTGGTACGTCCCAGTTGTTCATCGATCCGGACTTTGCAGAAGCCCGCAGGTTAAAGGATTGGTTTTATAACGAGGGAAAGAACACACCCTCTATTTCTATTTCAAGGGAAACATCAGGAGTTGGGAGGACTGATGTCCGTAAGACTGTGTCCCAGATCAAGGATGAGAAGCTAGGAACATCTGAGAAGCCAGATTGGATCACCGTCAGTGTCACAGTTACGTTCATTAAGGTTGATAACTTCTGCTACACAGCCTGTCCCATCATGATTGGTGACCGTCAGTGTAGCAAGAAGGTTATTAACAATGGAGATGGGAAATGGAGGTGTGATAGGTGTGATCAGTGTGTTGATGAATGTGATTATAGATACATTCTCCAGATGCAGATACAGGATCATTCAGGTTTAACCTGGGTTACTGCATTCCAGGAATCTGGCGAGGAGATCATGGGTGTATCTGCAAAGGAGTTGTATTATTTAAAACATGAACAACAAGATGATGAAAAAGTTGCTGAGATTATACGTAAGGTTCTATTTACTCGGTTCATATTCAAGTTGAAAGTGAAAGAGGAGACATTCAGTGAGGAACAACGAGTTAAGTCGACTGTGGTCAAAGCTGAGAGGGTTAATTTTTCATCTGAGTCCAGCTTTCTTCTAGCTTCGATTGAGAAGCTTCAAGGAGGGGATATTAGTGCTTTTGTCCAGAGAGCAGCTACCAATCTTCCTGATTCTGCAATGGGTCATGCTGGATATGGGGGCATGGGAGTCGGGTCTGCCGCACCTCCTGCAGTGAATTACTTGGGGAGTAGCAATAATGTTGGTAGAGATATGGGTCTACTGGCAAATCAGGTTGGTCAGTATGGAAACCAATACAGTAGTGTGAGGGGTACAGCTGGGGCAACGGGGGTGTATCTACACTGCAACAGCTGTGGTGGCACAGGCCACACTGCTCAGAAATGCCCTAGTGTGAGCATTCAGGGACAACCAATGGGAGGAGGTTTTGTCAATAGGGCCTCTTCCGGTGGAGCAAGCAACGGTGGTACCTCTGGGGAGTGCTACAAATGCCATCAAGTTGGACACTGGGCAAGAGATTGTCCTGGAACAATTGGCATAAATTCGGCATATGGAAGCAGTAGTATTGCTGGGAGATATGGAGGTGTTCCGAAACAACAGGTGGGAGGCTTTTGAATTTTCTAACGGTGAAATTTGTAGAAGCTATTCCATGCACTTCCAATGCTTCATTGGAGAGGAGTGAATAGATCAAAATGTAATTGCCATCGGCGTTCTGGATATGAAGCTGCCCCTTCTGTCATGATTGATACAAGCCGATTACAGCTTTTCTGTTAACCAATCTGAGGGTCAATTTTGCTGCCAGTTCGGGAGATCTCATCCTGAACGAAATCCTGTGAGAAAAGCATGGAACCCTGTTATCTTTTATTCCTTTTATATATATATCTTGTGAATTTTTGGGTTACCTGACACTATACATGCTTTTGCATTTTGAATTCTCTTTTCCAAAAGTTTCATTTGCATGTTGTACAGGTCGTAATGTTACTGTGTTTTCGACTTTGGTCTAGGATTTTGTGGGTTGTGCTTAGGGGTTTGTTTTCCTCCATTGAATTTCAAGATCTGATGGGTGATTAGAATTCATGGCTCTAGTGTGAGAAGTGTACCTTTTTCTTTGCGTCGCTTCTCAAGGATTTAAGATTTTGGTTTGAACACCTTGTCATCAGAATGATTGGTTCATTGTATCCTCGAGCGGTGCAATCCCCCAGTTTATGAAGGGAATCTGCTCTATATCACTAATTAGACTGTATATGTAGCAATCTAAGAGTGGGTGAATTGGATTTTGATGATGTTCTCTTTTTTTCTTCTTTTCCTTTTTTCACTTAAAGGAACAATAGGGTTGATGAAAGCAGGTCAAACCGCAAAGAAGACAAGATTTTAGAATGGTTTGGTCCCCTTGATATACGTACACTACCAAGCATACTCAGTGCACTTGGGTTCTCACTTAATGTGTCTTCCAATGGTACTGATAAAACTTTTACACGTTTTCACAAGTTCACAACTAATGCAAGTGCTTTTACAAGCTCGCACTCGAGTCTTTCATGGAGTTGTTTTCTGGGATCACAACTTCAATCCAATACCTTTTCGGAGAATCATTCCTTCACACTTTCAGAAAGCGAATGATAAGAGTTTTAACTCACAAATACAAAAACCTTGCTATATGGGTAGATAGGAATAAAGCACAAATTATCAACACCTTCTAATCTACGGTTGATGGACAAGTGAAGGCACTTGATTTTCACAACAATGGTCTTTGGATACTGAGATTTACCACACCAATGATCTTATCAAGTTTGGATTTTTGAATTTTTCTCAAAAAAATTTCATAGATTTTTCCTTTGAACAACCTATCTTTCAATTCCCAAAAGTCTCTTTTAAATAAGGATTAATCCCATTTTTTCTCCTAAGACTCTTTCTAATAGTAGTTTTAGTTCTTTATGTGACCATAGCAGTGTTCATTCTCCTTATTCCAATTTTCATTTTGACAGTCCTTGTGTGAATATATTTTCTCATAGGCTATGTTTGGTTGCAAGCGATAAAGGGAAGGGAAGCGAAAATTTAATACTTAAAAAATAATTTTTTTTTTAAATCATTACCCATGTGTTCCTTTATAATTGTATAAATTACTTAATATGTAATGATTTGAAGTGAATGATATTATCACATGGGGTAATGATTATAACCATTCCCTTTTTTAAGTATGAAAATTTCACGTATTTTTCCTTTAATTCCCCTTACAACTAAACTGAGTCAAAAATTATTTCATGTTGATGCATTCTTTTTCCTGGGCAGGACCTGGCGACTGTAGCCTTGAAAACGCCAGCCCTAACCTAGCCCATGGGCTGTAAAGCCGAACCCAAGTCTTGAAATTTTGAGATGGGCTTGTACTGAGTCTACTGACTGGTCAAACTGTATCTTAGAAAGAGTGGGTGAAAATGGATATAGTGGAAAGTTAAAAGTAAAAAAAAGGCGGTGATGTTATCCCAGAGGTCGGATTTGGTGAGATGGAAAATAGGAACCTTTAAATTGGTAAATTGTCAACTTAGGAAACTCGATTTCATACAAAAGCTTTAAAAGCTATGATTGAGATATATTCAATTGTGTTTCAAATTGACTAAATCTTCAATTTTTAAACCACTTTGCTAATGGCATTCCTCGATTACATCATGACTCACGTTCCATTGAAGAAGGTGGCTGGATCATTATGCGTGTAAAGGTCAACATTCCACATTTTTAAAATGGCAAAAAAAAATTATCCCAAAGTACAGCGGCTACATACAGACTTAAAGGGGCAAAATGACTATCATATCCCATAAAAGATGAAAGTATTTATCTGTTATGGAAAAAGATTTTTTTAAATTAATTAGTCACTCAATTAGTGATTCAACACATGGAGGGCTTAAGTATACGCACCCATGTATTGGGATATGTGTTCGAGGTCCTCCCAGCCTTGGATCACTATCTGGATGCCCAATAAATTGGAAAGAAGGCAAATTTGTGCTCCCATTAGCCCCGGTTTTAATGCAGGACCGTGCTCTCAAGCAGAGAATTCTTCCTTTTTAAAAATGGGAAAAAGAATGTTCTCTAATCTCGTGCTCCTATGGCAGTGTAGAGGCCAATGAGGGAGTGCAAATGGGAATATCAATGGAGGGTGGATCTTTTTGGGTTTGAGAGGGTGGGGTGCACGGTTCTAGGTATCGTATCAAATCACCCATATTGGCGAACTATACTGATTTTGTGTGTTCGCTATCTCAATATCTAGCCGATGCTATATCATTGGAACGTTACGATTCAAGGGTATTGCTGTCCAATATAGATGATCCGATATCAATCCATGCTGATACAATATCCATTTATGGGATGGCTGATATGCAATTGTTACCATGCACTGTAACCATGTTGGTGTGTCATTTCGCTGTCCTTGTGTCTAGGGCTTGGCACTAAGGTGTTAAAGCTTAGAATTGATCTCAGGATTGAAAGACTGATATCTATTCAGATCACCTTGGATCGGACTACATTAGATGGATATACCTCTGCTTTTTAACAAAAGATATTTTTTATTATCATTTTAATCCTACACTTATCAGATGATCGGTCAAGGATTGGGATTGATCAAGGTCAATACCGTTCTAACAGATCCATAGAGGAACATGAGGTCATTTCTCCCTTAAAAGTAATTTAAAAGAGAACAAGCAATACCCGATAGTGTTACATAAGCTTTAAACACATGGGATAGTGGAATCGGGGCATGGACATCTTTTCCAGCTTAGTCCACTTCTCCATTTGTCTAGGCATATGCTACTCTATTAGGTAGCTTTATTTTTTGAGTCCTCACCCTCTACAACAAGCTGTGAGGTGTTGTGAGCATTGGACATCTGAGAGCATTTGGGCATGCACCCTAAGGGGCTCTCAACCACTCCTTGCTCACTCCGTCGATTCGACGATTGCATTGCAGATGATTTTCACACTTCTTTTCCCAATAATAAAATGAGCAAAAAGAACCTATTAGTCTAACCTTTCACACCCGGACACAATTGAGCATGAAATTATTCACGGAACTCTCAACAAGTGAGTCTTTTCACACCCAACTATGTGTGATGATGTACAAATTTTATTATTTTTATTTTTCAGCTTTTTGACTGGGTTCTTTTCTCCTAATAACAAAACAACAAAACAGTGCAGATTTTTTTTTTTTATTGCATGATTTGACCACATAAAACTTGAAATAAAATGACAATAATACCCTCAGCATGTGACATAAAAGCCACGTGAATCTCCAAAGTCCACATGATTCGTTGTACCAAACACCGTGTTTCAACCACCACCAGGCCACCACCACCAATACCGCAAAAGAAATGGACATTATTCTTTTTCTTCTTTGTAAAGTCCAAAGTCAGACACACACAGACACAGACACCGCTACACAGCTGTGTTTGTATTTCTTTCGTATTATACCTTATACGGCTATATACGATATGTAATTGATTCTAAATAGGGAAATCTCACAATTCGTCTCCCGTTCAACGGCGACCAAGATCTCTCTTATTCATCATCTCATACAGATCCAAAGATTGAGATAAGCTCATTCCTCATTTATTACCCAATTCCCTTATTTATCGAACGGAATTATAAAAGAGGCTGAAATCTGTGTTCTCCACACGTCTTTGCTTAGGAAGATTTTCTGGTAAATCCTCTCCTCTTCTCTATTCGAGTTTTTGTATATTTATATTTTTTCTGTTAGTTTTGATCTAATCTGTGTTTTGGGTTTCAGTTTTTCTCAATTTTTTTTTCTGATTTATTGCAGATTCAAGCAATAGAGCCCAGCATCAATTGAGAGATTGGAACGGGTAAGTCAAATTTTGATCTTTCAGTTTTCTTGAATTCTCCCCTATTTCGACGACAAATGAGTGGTTGCAATTAAAACTTTTGCTTCTTCGTTGTGGTTTGAGGAAAGAATGATTGATTTGTGGGTTTGTGATTTAAAAGAAAGCTTGATGATTTAAGGAGGTTTTGTGGTTTTACACTTTTAGTAATTATAATTTCTCTTTAATTTGTTCATATCATAACCTTGTTAACTCATTTGGGGTATTAATTTGGTTCAGAATGTTTTCCCTCATAAGCGAAGATGCACTTTCTGTGATGTGGAAATAGCAAAAGATTGGAGTGTGATGTGGTACTGTTATCATGAGTTGTCTTAGAATTGATAATTGGTATGTCGTAGTGGAGTTTCAGGGGAAGTTAGATTGAAATCCAAATGGGGTTATTCAAGGCTAGGAAGGAGACATAGGTACAGTTTCCATGTACATTGTGAGCTGGTATTAGAATGTTTGAAATTTTTGATTTTGTTGAGTGAAGGTTTAGTTTTCTTAGCAATGGATCAGCGTAAAAAGAGGGTAGTCATGCCAACACAAGATGGGTATGGGTGCTTATTTGGAACCGATTAAGGGACGGAACTTCTACATGAGGGGCTTCCTAGTGAACCGGTTCCTGTAGGAGCCTGTTTATTGAACTGTTTCTATTTACAGGATCTCAAAGAGTCCTTATTAGGGGACCTCATTCAAGTGCATTCTATCCACAGGATTTCGGAGATTTCTTAGAGATGGACCTCATTCGAGTGCCTTAAAATGATTATATATTCTGGTCCAGTATAAACATGCTTTGTTTATTTAGGACTTGTTAAGATAAGTTTAATTTGTGACTTGAGAACTAAGCACTGTAAGTTGACTTTTTTCAAGAATGGTGGAGTATAAGCAGAATTGGCAACTGTCTTACGGTCACAATAGGAGTAGAAAGAAAAAAGAAAAATGTGAGAGCCTACCTGGAAAAAATATTATATGTCTATGACTATAGCAAGGGAACACATGATTTAGGATGATGCAGAGAAAATTAAATCAGATAAAA
>NW_024868532.1:87730-92701 GCF_013358625.1 Macadamia integrifolia | reverse complement strand
TTTTTTGCAAGAGAGGAAGATGGGGAGGTGTGGGTTATTGGAGACGTAGTGGGGTGTAATAAGAGAAGGGGAGGAAAACGTGGGGATGAGGAAGGTGCTCGGTGGAGCTTTATGCGGCTCGTGATACCATGTTGAAATAGTCTATTGGCATTAACTTTAATGAGTGTACAATGGTACTCTTATATAGAGATTACAATTATTGAGTTATAGACAAACTCTATGATCACATATGAGAGACTCAAACTCCAATAGTAATAGGGTAGGACTCTGTTAACATATGTGAGTAATGGATAGAAAGTCTATTATCACATGTTAGAGTCCTATTCCAACTCTGCTGTCTCATGAGGTAGTCTTGGACTACAAGTAGTCTCTAGAGTTTGTGCTCACTGAAAATTCCTACAATGTAGGAGAGGTTGTTGAGTGTGAGCATGACTCTAGAGGTGGAGTTCGAGTGGGACGCTAACTGTCCTAATAAGAATCCAACAGAAACGAAGAAAGAAGACCTCGTGCAGGAGTGCCTCATCAACAAGTATTTTTGAACAATTGAAGCAAACACAACGCATGATACTGGGTACATTCTTCAAGAATCCAATATGAAACACGTCATATGGTAGCACCCATTGTTGAACCGATCTGACGGTTGGGATATTTCATGATGACGGGTCGCATCAATTGGGATTTCCACCGCTCTATAGACGGCGATTGGGGGTCTAGCTACAACTAAATGCCGGCGATGAGGAACATCACGCGCCTCCTCATCGAGTAGAACCCTTGGGACTACTTCGACGTCGGTGTCCCCTACCCAACCGAGTTCCATCCCCGCACCCAATCGGAGGTACGACAGTGGCAAGACTTCATGAGGTCACGCAACCGCAAAAACCTGTTTTGCTTCGCCGGAGCGGTGCGTCGGGCAATCAAAAATGACTTCTAAGGGATCCTGTTACAACAATGTCGTGATGAATCGGACTCATGCTGACAGCGTCAGTCAGAATAGAATATAGGTATACATCACTAGAAGGGTAAATTGGTCTTTTTACAAGCCAGTTTAATAGCATCAATCACTTTGGGGTCATTTGATAGAATCTTCAAATTACAGGGGAGGTTATTGCTATATAAGAAAGTACGTAAGGGAAACATGATATTAAGCCAAAGGTCAGGGGAGGGGAGTATAATTTCAAAAAAAAAAAAAAAAAAAAAAAACCATTGAAGTCAGGTTGTTTGAACGAACGACAAATACTAACCATTTCATAACAAAGATGGAAAATAAATTTCATCTATTAATGCTTCAATACTTCTTGAAAATGAATGTAGCGTAACAAGCCAATTTGAAATATGGATGGTAGAGTAATTGTACGATGAAGGAATCACTACCTTAGTGGCAATTGTTTTTTGATACTTGCTTTGATAATGCTCTTTTACACTTTTTTCTCATTTCGATTTGAGTGTTTGTTGTGACCAATGAGCTTCAGTTTCTTCTTTTTTTTCCCCTTCTGGGGATATTACCAGGCTAGTAGAGAATGCATCATATTGTCCACTCGGGTTGGCATTTAGACAGTTCCCTTGGTCAACATATCAATATGTATGACAATTATATAAGAATTTCCTTTAAAACAACCATTAACGCTAGTTATAGTCTTTATTTTCTTGCGATAATAGAGAAAGCATTGTAGGATTCATTAAAGTCGGCATTTGGATCAGTTTCAAGTCGGCACACATTGTCTATCAGCCACTGAAATTATAGTCCTATTCTCTGCTGCATTGTAATCCTTGAAGGAGACCCCCTGACCTATGACTCCTGTGTACAACCTACAACACCACAATTCATAGAGGCTACATTTGCCTAGTACTAAAACCAAAACATTAGCAAATATTTTAAGACTCAGATGGTAATGAGCTTAAATTTTGAGTCTGTGAGTAGATGAAGGTCGCATACCTTTGCCTTATATTTGACGCTAGCGTTGTTGAGTAACTTGGCCTTCATCTTCTCCGATCAAGTCAACTTGTTCCTCCACTAGACCTCCCTCTACAACTCAGCTTCTGGAATGGCCAACGCCTGGGCTGCTTCCACCTTTGAAAATTGCTATTGTTGAGCATTGAGCACACCCAGCCTTCTTGTTTTCCAACTGTTGCAGCTGGTAATCGTCCTAGGTTGTTCTCGTATCCTGCACAAGAGAATAGACCTAAGACAATGAACGTCGGGCTGATCTGACGAGGGACTCTTCAATGCCTAAGTTAGATTCTTCATGAACAGATAGTTCTAGTAAGAATGGAAAAGGATCGGTCCCTTAGAAAGAGATTTACCTGGGTTTTTTTAGCTGAAGATGGCAGCTATAGATTGAGAGTCCCACTTTGATAGCTTCTTGTTGTAGGTGGGTCTGAATACAGCAGAAGTTGTAGTAGGAAAGTGAATATGGTGAATGTTGTCGTTATGGGGACCCCTCGCATTGGTCATATCTCGGGAAATATTGCAAGATTACTTTCCTTCGAGGGAAGATTCAATGTTCTAGTGAGATCCCCACTAGGAATTGTTCCATAACTTGTGGCATGTGAGTTGGGTTTGGCCAGCTCCCTTTTGGAGCATATCTTGAAGGTGATCTGTCAGGATCTTGGGCCGAGCGGCCAGGAACAAATGACGTGGCTGATGAGCTACTTGCTCCAAGTGACAAATCGTGCATATGCTGTCCGATGAGTAGAGCTTCTGAGAACCTATTATTCAGTCAAGGGCGGCACAGTTGGGCCCACTTAATGATTCGGGCAACCACAGGAGTATCCCTCATGTGATGTCCCTTCTATATTGGTGCTAGCTTAGTCGTTCTGCCAATTATGTTCTCTTAACGATTTCGGCCAATCAGCTTCTGTCATGGACGTTTGCCTCAGGTTAGGTGGATCATGGACAACTTCGTAGGGCCTGAGCCGTTTGGCTAGCCCCGCATCTTCGGATCCATCGATAGGTGTCGTGTTATTACTAGCTTCATATTTTTACCACCGCACCAACTATTCGTTGGCTTTGGCCACCTGCGCCCCCTGATTCTCAAAAATCTTGACCGTTTTCACCATAATCACTTCCTTATTCCCATCACCTCTCCTCTACGTCAATATTTGACACATTCTGCGAATTCTAGATGATATGAGAAGACTCAAAAACGTAGATTTTTTTTCTTCTTAGCATTCCAGGAAGAGGTTTGTTGGAAGAAGATCCTCTTCAACTACTGTTTCCCTCCAACCACAGACGTAGATTTTTTTTTTTTTTTCCATAGCATTCCAGGACGAGGTTTGTTGAAAAAAATATCCTCTCAACTACCGTTTCTCTCCAACCACCCATCCAATGGATGGAAGGAGCAAGCATCACCAAGTACTAGGAGGGGGGGCCAAACCCATCCAACAGCTTAGAGGATGGTTGGAGAGAAGTAGGGTACCCAAATTTTTCCAAAATTTCAGAATGATAATCTACACCAAACCTTGTTCTTGATGTTCTAGAATGCATTCCACTCTCAGAAAACGTTCTGAGAACATATACCAAACGTAGTTTATTTTCCTTGGTCTGTTTTTTTTTTTGGTCAACATTAAAGAGAATTTTTTATTAGAGAAAGTCAGCAAAGGAACAACAACTACCCATTGAAGGGGATACAAGCAATGCCGAAGGGGAAGGCCACCAAGATTTGCATAACTTGAACTTAAAGGCTTCCTTTCAAGAAAATGAGCACCCTTATTGGAAGACCTATGAACATACGAAAAAAATAAAATAAAATAAAGAGAAATTTACAATGTCACCCTCTAAAGAATGCCACTATTAACAAAACACCCCTTATAGTGACCATTGTGCTTGGACCTGAAGGGTGTCTACATCCCAAAACCCCAAAGAGAAGAGAGAGAAAAGACAAGACGAAGAGACTTTGACTGTTGTTTCCTCTTCTGATCTCCATCTAGAACAAATGGAATTTGGATATCTTTCTTGATTTAGGGAAGAAAAAGCGCAAACATCTTTCTCTCATCACCGCTCATCACCGACTTGCGGTCAAAATTGTTAAGAGAAGGGGCGACAAATCGTGCAATACCGCCGCTGCGCGCCTTCATGATTTGGGGATGAAGATGATGAATGGTATGTGATGGGGCTTAACTGGTTAAGAGAAGGGTATATCAAGTAGTTTAGATTTGATGAGAATAGTTTGGTATTAAAAATAAATAAATAAATAAACCCGCTGCTGTCAGCATAAATTCCCTAACAGAGATTAACAGTAAGGGTCCTAACGTAGTTATAAGTATTTTCCTTAAATTTGTTTATCTTTTCGGTGAAATTAACTTTATTAATCTTGGCCCATCTAACAACCGTAGAGAGCTTTATACAAGAAAATGTTTCCCATCGGCTACGTAGGAATTCTCCTCATCAAATAATTAAGGTAACTGAATATGAGTTAGCAGATAAGGAAATGAAATGAAAGACAAGAACTAATGATAACTTAGGATAGAGAAAATGGTTTGCAAGAAGGTAAGAATTAGCAGTACAATAGCACCAATGAGGGAAATTATGGTCCATGGGTTGTTGAAGTAGTCACGCTTTAGTGTTGCACGCCACTTATGCCAACTTGTTCTATAATATGCATTCACTTTCTGGCAAATTCCCACATAATAGAATTTGTGGAGAGTAGCACCTTTCCATAACCTGCTAAAGAAAAGGGAAGCATCTTCTTCAGTGGCCAACCAGTTCTCTACTATTCCTTTCTCCCCTAGTAAGTGCACATCCTTTGATGAGTTCAAAAGACAGTCTAAAAGCACAACATAAGATGTGATTCGGTTAGGCAATAAATAATTGCACTGCTCATAAGCAATGAGGTTCCGAAAGAGCCGTTCTGTGCTTCCTTGAATCAACAATGGTGGTATCTCCATTACCCCATCTTTGAATCTTATGTTCAGTATTTCTTCATTAGAGTTTCCCTTCCTGAATTTGACTCCAGCCTCTACAAGGTCTGTCAC
>NW_024868532.1:64749-85828 GCF_013358625.1 Macadamia integrifolia | reverse complement strand
AATAACATCTACTCCTACAGTTTCACACCTCTCTCTCTCTCTCTCTCTCTCTCTCTCTCTCTCTACATTCATATAACATCTCAGGATTCGATATGGAAGATTAATTTTGGAGTTGAAGCTGCATACCTGGTCGAAGCTTCAGTTCATGCACAGGAACAGAGGCTGCTTCAATCCTTTAAGCTCTGCCAGAGGAAATTGATCCTGCAATCTTCTGTGGTGATCTGCTGAAATCAATAAGGAGTTCAAACAGAAGTTTTGCTGTTCGGTGGCAATGAAAGAGAGGAACTTCCTTAGGTAGATGGGAACTTACGCATCGCACCACCAACTACTTTACTAAAAAGAATTTCGATTCGATTCGATGGATTCCTACATGTCAAGCAATACCATTGTGAGGTTCGTGTCCATGGCAGCTGGTATTATTAACAAATGAATTCTTTTACGCTTCTTTAGGTTTATGCTGTCGTTTACGCTTCTTTTTCCCATATATTTATTGGCAACGGAACTCTGCACGCATTGGAGTATCTTCAACAATGGGTGGCATTTTGGTCCTTCTGTACCAACACCAATCTTAATATTTCTCATGCGATGGGCAAGGCTCTTTTTTCTTATATTTTTTTGTTCTTTTCATATAACATATTTTTTTTCCAATGAAGTAAACATTATAATTTCACATATGTAGTAAAAAATATACATAATAATGACATTTTATTAACAATGATGTAGTAATAAATCATTTTTAAATTATTTTTGAAAACTCTGTTATAGGTGAGTGCGGTAAAGTATACTCACTCATGGTAATCTCAACCATTGTTTTTTTTTTTTTAGTGGTAAACTCAACCATTTATTTACTTCCAGATAAATCTTAATCGTGCATTATTTTATATGCATTATCTTATAACTGGCACAACTGGTTTCTTCCAAACAAAGCTTTGGCGACTTACGAGAGGTTGGATCAGATCCTGATTCACATAAATGAAATCTATAACAAAGCTGGATTATATTTGTGTGAATCAAGATCGTACGAGAACCCGAACCTGATCCATGTTCTGGAATTTGGATCCTCCAACTCCATGAGGGTATGGGCAGATAGAGAGAATCCGGGCTCAAATGCTTGTTCATCATCTCCAAACTCTGGACCGAATGGTGAGGAAACGAAAGTGGGAACTTATACATACTTCCCAACTTTGATCATGGCTGTGACCCTTTAATAGAGCGCGGCTCTTCGCATTCTAGAGAGAATGAAAAGATTATGATAAGCTCGTCTCTCTTCTCCAAAGAATAGCAGACCCAAATCAGCATCAAACCTGCTTTGGCCCTCACTGGGTTTCCTGTGGAACGGAGAGAGTAGGCCGGGCAGGCAGGAATGGAGTCATTGAAGAGAGAGAGAGATCATCAACACCGATGGCCCTTGGTACACAATTCAACGGCTGAGATTGAACATTGAAGAATCAATGATTGAGATTAAACGTGACTGAGTATAACTTCACAGCCCTCAAGGGCTGCTACATCGAGGTGTCACAGAAATGATACAAAATTAATGTCTAATCATCCCTAGACAACATGCAAGAGAAGATGAAGTCATATACCTTCTCCACCTTCGGCCATCACATAGAAGGCTACCTAAAAGCAAGGACAAATCATCTTAATACTCAAGAGAATCTATAACGGGATCGATCTTGACCATCCACCTAATATCTTTCACAATAGTCTTGGAGTTGGCCACCACATTTATCTCTCCATAACAAAAAGTGATGTAGTACATCCATTTTTGCTGAAAATACCATGGAATCAGTTTTTCAGGGATACCGAACACCAAGCTTTCCTGTCATTTGAACCATAATGCATCATCTTAGTTTAACATTTGAGTCTTGACAAGTAAGATATACATAAGGTCCTCCACCCACATGACCTATCCATACCCAAATAAGTTTGCCAAGTAGCAAAAAAATAAAAGAAATTAAAAAACAAAAACAAAAACCAAGAAACCAAGAAAAGGCCTTTCGAGTGAGTGTAGCAAATGGTGAAACCACACCACCATTGCACTTTTAACCCTTTGTATTGGTAAAAGATGGGTAGGTTTCCTAGGGAGGTGTGGTGACCTATATTAATTAATCATATGGCCAACAAGAACTAATGAAAACTAAGGATAGAGTATAAAGTTTTCAAGAAAGTAAGAACTAGTAGTACAATAGCCCCAATTAGGGAAATTATGGTCCATGGGTTGTTGAAGTAGTCACGCTTCAGTGTTGCTCGCCACTTATGCCAACTAGTTCGATAATAAGCATTCACCTTCTGGAAAATTCTTACATAATAGAATTGTTGGAGACTACCACATGTCCATGCCCTGCTAAAGAAAAGGGATGCATCTTCTTCAGTGCTCAACCAGTTCTCTAGTATCCATTTCTCCCCTGGTAAGTGCACATCCTTTGATGAGTTCAAGAGACAGTCCAGAAGCACAACATAAGATGTGATTCGGCTGGGTAGAAAATGGTTACACTGTTAATAAGCAATGAGGTTCCCAAAGAGACGTTCTGTGCTTCCTTGGATTAGCAATGGTGGTATTTCCATCACCCCATTTTCAAATCTTTCATTCAGTATTTCTTCAGGGTTGCCCTTCCTGAATTTGACTCCAGCCTCTACAAGGTCTGTCACAGAAGGAATTACTTCCCAATACTAATCATTCTCCAATGTCACCTCTACATATGCAGAAGCTGAAATTATGTTGTTCCGTAGCAAGTCAAGTAAATGCTTTGTTTCACTTCTAGAGCTCAAGTTGGCACGAACTTCATTGGCATTATAGTATCAAAGAAACCAAGTGCAAGCTCAGCAAGGGAATGGCTTGTTTGTACAGGCACAGTTAGGTTGAACAGACATTCAAGAACAAACCAGGGGATTTGATTCTCAAGCAACATCAAGTCAACTCGCAAGTAAGTGTCCATCCAAGGTGTACTAGATATGGGATCATCTCTTTGTCCTCCTTCTATGCCATTTTTTTTTCCTGCGGAAAAGTTCCAAGATGAAACAACCATCAACCAACATCATTTTCACGAATTCATCACTGTCAAGGTCAATCAGTTCTTCCGCATAACACTCACGTGCACGTTCCTTCAACTGCCGAATGGCTTTGGTGAATATCTTTAAACTTGTACGTGGAGTTGGGGGCTTGAGAGAGGAGGCCATGCAAATACCATAGCTTGAATTCTTCCATGCTTTTTAGGTTTTCATGACCATGGTGGAAGGGGCCAATTGAGACTATATTAGGCGCAAAAGCACCTTCACTTTGTTGAGAGAGCACATGAGGAACTCTGAAGATACAAGCTCGAGAGGACAATGGAGGCTTAGGACAAAGCTTTGCTTCAATGGAAGATGCCAATACTTCATCCAGATCCATAGTTCTGTAATTTTTTTCCCAACTCTTCTGTCTTTTCTTCTCCTTGTTGAGGATGCTTGGTTGTATTTCTTGTATGCCTTCTCTCTGGATTAGGCCTGTTTCGGGAGTATTCTCCTTTTGCCTCTCTTTTCTTTCTTTTTCAATAAGGGTCTATTACCAATCAAAAATAATAACCCTAGCTTGTTGGGTCTTCAAGAGAGAATATGGCCCCAAAAAACCTGAAATGGAAGCAATGAACAGTTTTTGTAAATTCAATTATGTGAGAAATGTGTGGTATAAATTTGGTATAATCATTAAAATTGCAATAATTCATGTATTCAATTATATATCTTTTATGGGAAGAGGTTCGATATGCCACTAGTTTTCTTGGAGTTAGCAGCTCAACCAGTAAGGGGCTAGGACAAGAGCAGGGGGGAATTTTCAAGGGGGTGAGGAGAGGCTAGGCATACACACTACTGGGCACAGCATAGCGTACCCTGCCTTTACCCATCTTTTATTTATGTATTTTGCATATTAACACTTTCCATTAATGAAAAAGTATTACTATAAAAATGGTTCTCGTGACCTGCAAAATTTATAGGGTTTCTCACGATTAGTTCTACCATGTGATAGATTAGATGGGGCTGAAATGTTTTGTATAGGCAATCTCAAGCTCCTCAGCTCACATCTAATGTTTCAGACCACACAAAGTTGATCGAGTGACTAAATAAAGCATTGACAATTCAGGACTACCAAAAGGATGAATATCAATCCTTTGGCTATGGAGGGTGTGCTTGCTGGTACAGGATAGAGTCTGCTTGCTGGTACAGGATTGAGTATGCCAATGATATATATCCAATTTAGACCATCCCCTAGATATTTAATAGTCGGAATCGCTACATTATCCTTCTACTTGTCAAAAATACTAATGAACATATCAAGAAATTTTAGTAAGGAACATGACACCTTTATAGGTGTATTAATTAGAACTTGACAGCTTTTAATTTTCCCCAGTCCTATTCTCAAACGTTCTTTAAATCAAGGGTAAAAAGGAGTTTTCAAAAATAAGTGGAAATGGTAAGTTGATTTTCCCCAATCCTATTCTCAAACATTCACTATGTCATTATCAAAAAATGTCATTGTTGTGCATAATTTTCATGTATGCATGACCTTGGCTCAACGGTAAGATTGATTTATTGCTTCTAGTGGTCACAGGTTTAGGTTGGAAAACAACCTCTTTGTGAAGTGAGGGTAAGGTTGTATACATTATGGCATTTGCTAGACTTCATAGTGGCAAAACCCTCATGCATGTATTGGGTACGCTCTTTTTCTTTACATTGGAAAATGACATAATTTACCCTCATTTAAAAAAAAAAAAAGCTAATGTTACAAATTGACACCCTAAGAGGTGTTTATAAGAAAATACCTTTAGTAAAATCTAAGGACACTTCTATCTCATATATAACCGTTCAATATCAATGCAAAATACCAACAAACAAACAATGGAGTAGATAAACTTACAAATTTCACCATTTTGCTCGTCCTGCCATTCAAGTACTCTTCCATTGTGTGAGACTCAATCCCCCAATTTTCCCATCTCACCATCCCTTGAATCACCATCTCTTGCATACTTCACCTAATAACAAAGATGATAAAAATGGAGAAGGAAGATACCAACCTGCCCAAGGGGGCTTGAGGGAAGATAAGACCTTAAATAAAAGATCAGATCTCATTGGGAACATACTCGGATACACTGTCAACATACTAAAGTGAAGAAAATGTAGGCAAAAAAATAAAAATAAAAAAATCTCTTTGGACAAAAGTTGGGGTTGTGCCTAGACACAAAGATCAGCGAAATGATCACCCAACCCTATGACCGTTGATCTTGATGCTTTTAGATGCATTCCCATTGCCTCTACTTTGGTGGGCTCCTATACTCCCTGACAGAAAACATTCTCCCACAAAAGCATTTCGTGTAAATTGAGGCCGAAGAATCTTTTCCCAGCTTCAGTAGGAAGGCAAGAAAAAGTGGAAAACTTTAGGCGTGTCATGATAATCGAGGCCTAAAGAAAATCTAGTCTTTCAGCTTTACATCTTGAGGAAGAAAATTTGGGTTAGAGTCTGGAATCTGGATCAAGTTAACACGAGAATATTTTATTGTGATAAGACTCCCATGTATCCATCACAGAGACGTACGAGAGAACCTGATCCAAACTTGAAATTTATGCCTTCCGTGTGACCAAATGAGAAGCCTAGGCATAAAGCATATACAGAGACTTCGAGAGGAGACAAGGAAAAGCTGCTACAGTAGTATTCACTTTCGGTGGTTCTGGATTATTAACCCTGATCACTTTCGGTTCTAGATTACCCCCTTAAGATCGGAACCGTCTTAATTATCCAGAACCGACCTTGGATGATAACATAATTAAATATTACACAGAGATTAACCCTTTCACTTTCTATAACTAACACTCCGAATCCAAAATTAGAAAATCTTAGGTGAGGTGTGTGGATGATCCGTGACTCTGAGCAAAGTGGGTTTGACGGAGCTTAGAAGAATCTCTCTCTCTCTCTCTCTCTCAACAGGCATAACCATTCAGAATTTTATGTAGAAAAATTTGGCGTTGAACATGCATACCTGATCCAAGCTTGTGGGTTCAGAGGATTGAATCTCCTTCTGTGATCTGCTGAAATCATTGAGTTCCAACAGAAGACTAGCTGATGACTGCTACCATTTTGTGATGGAGAAAATAAAAAGGAGTGGCTTTCTTTGTTAAGTAACTGAGGTTTGGGAACTTGTGACACCGCACCCCACCTTCTTTTGTTCCCAATGGATGATGATGGTCCATACGACTGAGCTGACACCAGACCATATTTCTTGTATTTATGTATTTTTTTTCCTTATATTAGACTTAGATTGTAAATGGTTTCTCTTTGCCCAATTTGTGCTAATGTGGAGGACTCTATTCCCCATTCTCTTTTTTCTAACCCAAGGTTTCATTTTTATTTAACAGAATCATGTTTCATGTATGATGGATTTGTATACTATGGGTGGCATAGTTATTTCTATTCATGAGGGGTTCATCCGTGTGACTTCTGCAGTCTCGGGTGTAGTGGAGCTTGTTGCTGAAGTTTCCCCACTGAGAGAGAGCTCCTGTTGCTCATTTCATGGTCCCCACAAATGGTGCATGGCGTGCCTTGAATCATAAGGGAGGTCATGGTGTGGTCCAGATGCCCCAAAGGTAATTCCCACACTCTAAGGCTGTGTTTGATAGTCAAGAGAAGAGAAGAGAAGAGAAGAGAAGAAAAAAAAAGAAAAAAAAATACACTTTTTGTATTATTTCTTGGGTTAAGAATTTTTCTTTGCACTTGGTATGTCTTCACTCAAGAGAAGATTTTCATTTTCAAATTCAAAATTCCTCTTAAGAATTGTAAAATTTCCTTTTCTTCCCCAAAAAATTCACCAAAAACACAAGAAAACATAAGAAAATATGAAAACATAATAAGATAAAAATGAATGTCTCCCTTAAAATTGAATTTTTTTTTTTTTTTCTTTTCTTATCTTGATAACCAAACATACATACTCTTTTTATTTTCTCACCATTTCTTCTCTTTTCTTCTTTTTTCTTTTATTTTCTTTTCTATATTCTTTTTTCTTTTCTTTTCTTCTCTTCGCTACCAAACATAGCCTTAAGGTTGTCTTCATACTCATGGACAGTTTGAGATGGGGTGGGGAAGTTATCTGTAGGGGAGGGGATCTGGACTCTCCCTTACTCCTCTATATTCACCTTATATTTACTAAAGCATGTGTTTAGTTGCGTAAATCAAATGGTGCATGTATCGAATATATATGGTTGTCAACCTTTAGAGAGACATTCTTCTGAATTACCTATCTAATTGAAAAATCATTTGATTGCCGTGAGTCTAATACATGTTTTTTGCCTCCATAGAGGACATCTTCCACTTTTCCATTTTATACTAGGGCGTTAAAATGGCTGCTCAAATCTGAATATTGGTATTGACATAAACTCAGATTTGAGAGACATCTTTGTAATATATATATGGTAATGTAGAAAACGCAACCCTAAAAAGATGCAGAAGATAATGGAAAAACAAAACAAACAATGCACACGAATTTTACGAGGTTCGGAAAGGTTGCCTACGTCCCCGGTGAGATGAGATCCTGCTTCACTATCAATAGAGAATAGGGTTACAGCGCTCGTCCTCACACCTCTCAGTATTGCTTGCATTACAGAGAAAGAAACCCTCGCTACAAATATATAGCGAAAAAACCCTAATCCGAAAAGTACACAATTGCCCTCAAATAAAAAAATTTGAGCGGGGGGCTGCACCCCCGTACACCCCTTGCTATGCGGGGGGGCCTCCTGCCCCCTTGCAACCCCCATGGCCCGCTAACTGGCTAGTGGGACCGCCGTCCTGCCTGTCTAGGTGCTGCACCAGTACTCCCTGGATTAAACTGCAACGGAATACAAGACATCATACACCAACAAATCATTCATTGGAAGCAGTTGCTTATCTTATGAGGGTCATCCTAGTGGAACCAAACAACCCCAAATATTAAGAATTTTCATTCTAAAAAATGTCATCCAATTGATTTACCTAATCAATCACGCCCTAAAAGTTTTCTATCTTAAATTTTTTTTCTTATTTTGCGATGGAAAAACAAAAACAAACTCCTATGCCCATATTACCCATCCATCACCCCCACCCCCAACCCCCACCCCCCACCCCCCACCCCCCAAGACCCTCGTCCTCATCCTCTCTGTTATGAGTCCACATCCTCTGTAGCGAGTGATGAAGTGCGATGAATATTGGATGACTGAGAGCATCTGGACACGCGCCCTAAGGGGTTCTTAGCCACCCGATACTCATTGCATCGATACAATGGCTGCAAACGATTTTCACACCCCTGTCCCACCCGCTTTCCTTCTCCCTTGGTTTTTAGGTAAATCTTTCTTCACACTAGGAAAGAGAGGTGGGCTCAACACTGGGACACTGTCTTAAGTGTAGAAGTCAAGGTCTTGAATTCGGCAATAAGCAAGCATCGGATACTTTGACTCATACTCTATAGATGAAATGATGTCTCCAACATACCAACATAAGCCTTTTGGAGCTTATCAGTGACCTTGATCATGTTGTAGTGGTCTGCAAAGTTATCGTCTCTCTGCCATTAATTCATGCTTGTCACTTCATAAATTCACCTCCATTGAAATTGGAAGAATTCCACCACACACCACCTCCCCCTCCCCCATGCCCCACCGCCCACCCCCACACCACCCCACACCCCACCACAAAAAAAAAAAAAAAAAGAAATAATGAAGAAGCAAACTTCAGGTTTTTTTCCCTTTGATTTCTCTTCTTTCAAAATTTTTAATTTTTTCCCCCTTTCCCTTTGCCTTGTTTTGACTGCTCGAATTGGATAGAGAAGAGATCAGAACTTAGCTTCTACACTAAAAATCATCATAAATAAAAGATAAGTCAAAATGATAACAAAATCAGACGAGAAAAACATGTGGGGAGGGGGACAATGCTCCCTGGTCGTTTGACCCTTGCGCCAGAACGACAAAATGGAAAAAGCCATATAAACGTCTCTTTGACAACAAGAACACAATACTGAGAATACAAAAAATAAAATCAAACAAATAGATGCGAATATGGGTGACAGAACCTCCAGAGTAACACTTTCATTGCATTACCTTAATCAGTTGTAAGAGATCAAAAAACATAACAAAAAAATGGAGGTACATAACAGCGGAAATGAAAAATGGACCAAATTGAAAAGTAATTTCAAAATTAGAGAGGACCAAGTAGAAGCAAGGAGAGATAGAGAGAGTGAATAGCGAGGGAGAGAACTTACAGTCTTACAACTGAAATATCCAAAATTGGATGTTTCAACTAACTTACAGTCTCCTCATTCCTCCACTCAACTCTTCTTCTGCCCTTGTTTTTTTAGTTGTTTCTTACACTTGGATGGGTGGATGGAGTGAGGGAAAGGAGATGGGGCATGGGGTGGTGGCAATTCGTAAGAGGGCTATGGGAGGAGAGAGGGTTGGGCAGGATTAGCAAAGAGGAGGTAGGGGAGGGAGGATGAGAACATGGATGAGGAGAGATGGGGATAGGTACGTAGGGGGATGGGTTTTACCTCAATAGAGGGTGTGGATTTTAAAATACCACGAGATAAAGAAAGTTGGAACTTTGCTTTTTGGGGGGACACTACAAGAAAAGTGGTCAATGGTGGCGTTTTTAAATGCCGCCTTAGAGTGCGCAAATGTCGCTATATGGCTATGGCGACATTTATGGCAAATTCCGCCCAAACGCCGCTATATCCACCACCGCAAAAGAACTACGACGTATTTTGCAAATGGCACCGTAAAATATCTTCGACGTCGTTTATTTATAAATGCCGCTAAAATACTTCGACGGCGTTTATTTATAAATGCCGCTAAAATACTTTGGCAACGTTTATTTATAAACGCCGCTAAAATACTTAGGCGACGTTTATTTATAAATGTCGCTAAAATATTATATACAACGGCATTTATTGTAACGCCACTAATGTGTTACATCCGCCTTTATAAGTAGGTATTCCAGCGTAATTAACTAATGAAGGCGGGTGCATATAGTGGCGTTTAGTAATAAACGCCGCGAAATATAATTTTTTATTTTCAAACAAATAAACGTATAGTGGCGTGTGTTAATAAACAGCTGAACGCCACTACAAGAAATGTTTTTTATTTTAAAGCAAAAGACCTATAGTGTCGTTTATTGGTAAACGCCGCTATTTATTTATTTTTTTTCATTGTTACATATTATTGTCCATTTATCACTGAAGCAAATGCTTACATTTCTTGTTCTCATTCTGTATATGAATAAAAACTAATTGATTTATTCATTCGAAAAAAAATTAATAGATTTTCACACGACAATACACAAGAATCTGATAAAAGGTTATCCATTCCCTACACAAGTTAAGTTGGAAAAAAGCATGTAACAAACTAGATTGTCATCTTGAAGATAACAAAATCCAATATCCATAGATAATACTCAATTTTAAAAAAAATAAAAAATAAAAAATATCTATAGCTCACAAGCTAACAGTAACATAATAAGTTTTTCAAAATAAATGTTCACACATCATGGTAGTTAGTCAATCCCCGAGTCGTACTTTGCATCATCATCAGAGGATATAAGTGGAGGACAAATTCCATGCAAGTACCTGAAAAAAAAATGAAAAATATTAATCAAGTTGTTATTAAAGATCTATAAAAGTTTCAAATATTTCACAAGTAAGATCGAATAGACTGATGCACACCAAGATAACTTACATACGAAAAATTACAGAACCAAAAGACATGCAGTCAGGGTGACAGTAGAGAATAGAGATAGTAGACGAAAACCAATAAAGAAAATATCAACACAGCAGATCTACATTCCATTTGAAAAAAATTTGCACTTCGAATGATTAAATCCTGACAATCCCACTCCCTGCACGTTCAGATTACTGTCATATGGCTTCACGAACAAGGATATAAATTAAAAATGCAGTAACAAAGACATAAATCATACAACTACATCAATTACGAACATCCGTAACAGATCGACAAAGAAGAGTCACCTCTCTATTCATCAGGATCTCAACGATTACATAATCAGATAATCATAGAGGAAAACGAACCGAAAGGAGTGAAACATTCACATTTGCAGAAAAGGTAAGAACAGAAAAACCATAACCTTTCCAATCTTCAATATATGGCATGTTTGAAATTTTTTAATTTTTTCTACTCATATTTTCTTCCAGATTGATACTGCATCTGTCTTGTAAGAAGCAATTGGGTATATAAAATTTCTCCAATAGCAAGTGCAGGTAATTAATTGCATAATCCATATTTCTCCTACTTTATGTAATAAGAACAAATGGTTCAGACCAGGTGCCTTGGAGCTGGACCCTTAAAGGTTGGACCTCTGTCAGTGCCAATAGAGCTAAAATGGGGTTCAACCAACTGACCTATTATAAATCAATTTGCATAGCTTGGGCTATGATTTTTATCCCGAAGAGTGAGTTAGGGTTAGAAAACACTAACCACGGTTCAGAGTTGGGTTGGACCTAGGATTGACCCTAGGATTTTAGTGTCGTGGCTGCCACCTCAAATGGTAAGAAGCGAATTGAACCAGGGTACTACAAGCCAAGAGAAGATGACTTAGAAAGCGATACTCGGAGCCAAATTACAAGTGAGCATGAGTTTTGCTGAAACCAGCACAAATAACAAATAACAAATCAAAAATTAAAATGGGGAAAGGAAAACATTAGGATTCTAGAATGAGCTATGAAAGCTCTCATGATAGACCACGAACAAATATTAAAGAAAAATAAAATAAAAGGATGAAGGAATTAGTTGGAGTTGCAGCGGCATGTCAGTCGCAAAATATCATCTATGGATGTTAAGCAGCCTAGGATCACATCGTTGAATTTGTTGAACCAAACTCAAGCCCTCATCAGACTGTGATACTGCTTACACAGGACTGGGTTAGTCCGAGACGGAAACTCTCATGCGATGGCCCCAAGAAATTAGGTGCAGTGGCGAAAGTTTGTTCACGGGACCTTGCTTCTCATGCGGTGGCCGCAAGAAATTAGGTGCAGTGGCGAAAGTTTGTTCATCGTATTATAATTTATGGGGGCATTTCATCAAGAAAAGCTTAAATTTTTTTTTTTTTTATAAATTGTGGCATTTAGTAGGAAATGTCCTTAATGTTATTATGTGTATAGTAAATACTCATATGTAAAGCGGCATTTGTTACTAAATGCCTCAAATATTTAGCGTTTGGTAATAAAATGCACCCAATAGGATTATGTACTGCCTCAAATAGTCTTATATACCATAGCGTTATGAAATAAATGCCGCCAGTAGGATTATATATTACAGCATTTTCCGATAAATGGCTCCAAATACTCATATATGCAGCGGTATTTATTACTAAACGCCTCAAATATTCTTATATACTATAGCATTATTTCGCGAATAGGATTATGTACTACAACATTTTCTAATAAATGCCTCCAAACACTCATATATATGACGGCATTTATTACCAAACGCCTCAAATAGTATTATCTACAACGGCGTTATGAAATAAACGCCACCAATAAGATTATATACTGCAGCATTTACTAATAAATGCCTCGAAATACTCATATATATGGCGGCATTTATTACTAAATGCCTAAAATAGTCTTATATACCACAGCGTCATGAAATAAGCACCGCCAATAGGATTATATACTACAGCATTTTCCAATAAATGCCTCCAAATACTCATATATACGCGGCATGTTTATACAAAAATGCCGCTTATTGTGTTATATAAGACGGATTTTACTGGAAAACGCCGTTGAATGTTTATATTTAACGGAATTTGTAAGAAACGCCGCCAAAGGCCTTCACTCAAGTGCCGCCATTGACCACTTTTCTTGTAGTGGGAATTAGAAAAGAAGTTCATGATAGAAAACTTTGAGTACATATAGGGTGAGTATCAGGGAGTGATGGTATTTGCCCCAAAACTTTATTTATTGCAAAATTTCTATCACTTCCATTTAGTTTTTCACATTTACCCAAACTCTCCTATTCAAACTTTTACATCTAATTTCCACCAAAAAGTAAACTCTTACCTCCCTTTCTTCCTTGGGTATTTTAAAATATCAATCAAGAGAAAGTTCACAAAAGACAATGTAGCCCCCGCACCAGTGTGGGGACCAATGGGAGCACACATTGAAGCATCGACAACAAAAGAAATTCTATTTTTCAATGGTCGAGCAGTCATTTTGCCTCTTCCTATGTCTGGGTGTAGAAGCCATGTTGCGTTCTAAGCTTCTTTTTCACTCTTTCCCTTATCTTAAATATTTCTCCTTTATTAATAGAAATAGGACCCACGTCAGAGTTCTCCATCTTAGGTATAATTGCTGTCATATCCCTATACTTTACTTATACTTACTAGAACACCCCTGATGCAACTTCAACATACAGATTGACTAAAAAATATTTTTCAAATTTGATTTACATAATGGATTCGACTTCCAAAGATTAACTTGGACTTGCTAGTTTGTGAATTTGCCTTTGTGATCGTATGAAGGTGCCTTTTTTCTTTGGAAAAACAAACCCAGTATGGTCCATTTGATACAGATTCCTGACAAAGAGAAAGAAAGCAAACCCGTGAATAAATGGTCCATGGAATATGAACAGAAATACTAAGCATAATTACTCCTAATTCCAACCAGCAGAAGTTGCTTTAATTATCAGTTTGGCATGGCTTCATCTTCATGCATGTCTTCCTCAAAAGAATCTACCCCCACCTCTCTCCCTGTGGTCCCATTTTCTCATCATCTTTCTCTTCTCAAACCACTTCTTACCAGAGGCATTAAAAAGATTTCCAATAAAATGATCAATTATTAGAAAGGAGCAGCAGAGTATGGGCTTGGTAAGGTCACCATCATTAATTTGGAATGAAATGGCAACTGCACTAATAATGTTCCTTCATTTTGGAATAGACACTTTCACTGATTTAGAATGGGGGACCGCTCATGAGAAACCATCTCTGTTCAACCTAACAGGACTCTGACTCCCATCAATGGGTCTGTAGAGAATGGATCCGCTGCTCGAATAGGTAAGTATCCAACATTTGTTTTATTTTTTGTCATTACATTAGTGAAGTGAGGTATATTTGAAAACAAAAAGGACAAATATTGAATGTTCACCATACGATTAGGTGATCATACAAACATTGGATCCAATCTCGGTCTGTAAATTATAGTGCCTTGAATTTGAAGCCAGACGGCATCCATGACTTTAAGAAAGATGGAGAAAAACAAGGTTTGAAATTGAAGGAAAGGACAAGAAGGTGGGGCGCCCCCTAGTGAGAAAAATGGAGGGAGGGACAAAGAGGTCAGGGCAGGGGAGGGGAGGGTTTGCAAAAGGGGGTTCAGGTGGGGAAGAGGTGATGTGAGAGCTGCAGGAAGAGTGAGAGGAGGGGTGGATGCATGTCCCTACTGGTTGTTTTAAGGATTTTTCTTTTCTTTTGGTCTATTCAAAGAAGATTCTAGGGGTTGCCTTTCTCAGTATCTTTACGTTTTTTTTTTTTTTTTCTTATTACATATAAATTACTTATAAATAAAACAAAAAAGAGAAAAGATTGGGAATGCCAGTGGATTACCAAGGAGTAAGGTATGCTAGCATTTATACTTACTACTAATGGCTAATGGGGCCGTTGCTTTTTCATCCCTTCGCTGGGTTCAACGTCAAATTATTCAAACAAGAAGAGGTTGTATTTTTAAGAAAAAATATAAATGCTGGGTTCCCTTTGCTCAGACATAGTAGGGCGCGAAAAGACAATGCTGCCTTGCCCGGTCCACACAATGTTGAAGATGCGGAGTGTTCCTAGTTCCCTTGCATTGGCTAAGCACTGACGTTTACCTACGGTAGTTGGATGATGTTATTTTTGGATTGGGATCCTTTCCAATATTTACGACCCTCAAATGATTCATCCAAAGGTTGGAAAAGCTTAGACACACATTTTCAAGTGTTGAGATGTGTTTGAGATGTGTGACCAAGCCCATGCGGCCCTTAGCCCTTGGAGGGAGCCTGATCCGTTCTGTTTTCCCCAATAAGTACCTCACGCGCTACTTCTTCTCTAAACTTCCAATCCCTAAAAAGTCTTTGAGGAAATTCAGGAGAAGGTAAAGACGAAGACTTGTTCTTGACTGGTAAATTGATAGGGGAAAGCTATTGGAAGAAGATTATTGTCATCGTTTGCAGTAGCAGAGATATGACAAAAGGTGTTTCGGGTGACAAAATGGAAGCTTCCGGCGATTCCGCTTCTCTTTTCAAAGATACTCAGCTAGTTGGTTGGTGGAAGAAGCTCATGGAGCTCTTATGGTTCTGCGTCTCTAATGGTACTTCTTCTTCTTCCTCTTCTTTCCTTTTAGGGTTTGTTTTTACAAATGGTAAGAAAAAGAAAAAAGAAAAAAGAATAGAGGGGTAAAATCTGATCAGTTTGACTGTTGGGCTGTTTCAGTATTTTTAATTTATATTCAGGAGATGTTCACGAAGCTGGTAAGAGATCAGATTGAGGGAAGGTCTGAAGTAAGTTCAAGAGCTGGTGGTGTTTCTCCTCCATTAGCATCTGGATCTGGTACCACACTCAAGTTTCAGACGGTTAAAAATGGTGTTCAAGAAAATCTAAATGAGGGAAGGGTCAAAATTGGAAACATTGGGCCAGCTATTCCATCTCATCTAGCTTCAATTCATGCGTCGATGGAGTTTCAGACTGCTGAGGAAGGTATTCAACACAATGGAAACTCTGGCGATGTCGAGCTATGGAATTGGGGTTGAAGCTCATAAAATGCAGAGTCATTATCAGAGATAGGCCCAGTTTACTGTTCTCTGTCTTGTCACTACCTACTTTGTTTTACTTTTGTATTTTTGCTTTTTTTTTTTTTTTTATGTACACCTCTAGCTACTTTGTTGTTGCTTCAATTCTGACTATTTTTTTTTTTTAAATAGTTATTATGTAACTGGTTTATTGGCTTATCTTTTCCACGTTGGAAAATCAGCTTTTGTGACCCTACTCGTCATTTTAAACACTTGATGATTCGGAATTAGTCACAAAAAATCAGGTAAGTGATATCAAATTTTCTCCTCTACTCGTTTTGATTATCGTTTTTCTCAAGTAATTTAAATAAATAATTAATTAATAAATTAAATGAGACAAGATAAAATAAAAGTGTTTGTTTTTTAATTTTTTTAATTTTCTTTTGTCGTCTTTTGAATACGAGTGATAAAGATGACTTTGAGATGTGGTCATGAATCATGATTTTTTAATAAAAATTGAAAAATTTTCTTGAACCACTCTTAAAATTCTCCACAATTTCATGTTACCTATAAAAATGAAAGAAATATCTATCGTAGCTTTAATTTGTAACACCGTTAATTAAAAACGTGTAATGATTTTTTTACCCTTCTACTTAACCTTTAAAAAGAGCTTGTTTTTTACCATTCACCTTTGCATAACTCATCCGTGACCCGAGCAGGGATGGTCTAGTAAAACGGTACAAGCAGCAGCTGCAGTGGTAGCTCATACCATCGCACTCAACTCAGCCAAGGCACTACTAACAACATCATTTGGAGAGCTCATACCGCCACAGTTAGTTCATCCACGACCCGAACAGCAGGGGTAGCGGTGTCGAGGAAACAGATTCTTCTCTTGTACAAGAGATCGAGAAATTTTAAATAGAAGAACCATCATTTTTCCTCACCGGATTAAGTAGTTCAAAGGAACAATAAGATTGGATATTTGGCATTCAGTTTAAAAGATGCATAATTTAGATAATGAATCAAAACTACTTCGAACAGAGATGGTCAAATCTTCTTCGTCCATAGCTGTTTTCTTTTCTCTCTTCCTCTTCCTCTTCCTCTTCCTATTTTCTTCGCAGGTAATTGGAGCAGGCGTTTAGGGGTTGCCGGTGCTACTTCACTTTGCAGATAGAAGAGATTATTTTACTAATTACGGTCTAGAGCATAAAGGTAAGTTTAAATACTCATAAGGGTAGTTTGACCATTAAGATAATATGAGACTGCTGACATCATTATTTAACGATTTAATTCTGACATAATAGAGTTATTAGAAATTTTCTGATGAAAATAAAGGATATACAAGATCTTATTTTCATTTTTTGGGGTTACATGAAATTATGAAAATTTTTAAGGGTGGTACAAGAAAATTTCTCATAAAAATTTATATGTATATGCTCAATAATCAATAGACTCATTATAGAATACCTCAGACATACATTTAACATCACTAAAATATATTTTGACGGAAGAGAGTCTAAAATAACTTCTAGAGATGCTATTTCTCCTTCTCCACCTCCATTATTAGCGTCTACCTCCATTATTAGCATCTGGATCATCTGTTTTAAAAGTTAAATTTCAAACAGTTAAAAAAATGGTGTTCAAGAAAATCTAAATAAGGGAAGAATCAAAATTTGAAACATTGGACCAGGTGTCCAATTTTATCCAGTTCATATGCCTGCAATGCTGGAGGCTCAGACTGTTAAGAGAGCTATTCAAAGCAATGAGAACTCTAGTGATGTTGAGATGTGGCATTAGGGTTAGCTGAAGCAGAATTCCATCATCACGGAGTGTGATGGTAGTGATATGGGTAATGGGGCCGGGAACAGTGAAGGCTAGTTTCGAATCTTCATCAAATACAGGGATTATGATGACAGTTAGATGTGTGGTTTTCCTTCATCATGGCTAGAGGAAAATTTCCTCCAATAAATAATGGAGGAGCTCCAATACTACTAATCCTCAAACCATATCAAACCTTTGTTATTTAGTTCTTTCAATAACCCTTGTAAAAGGGACAGGGATTCTCTTTCACACGACACGCGGTGTAGTGCAAGTTTAAGAGCTGGCAGCACCTCAGGCTACGCATCTATGCCTTGGCGGGTTGCGTGTTTGAAGGCTTCCAACTTTTAGATCTGTGCTACACGATGTGGCGCGCAACAGAGAAGCCCGATTACTCTAAAATGTACTTTTTCTTCCTCTTGTTTTCTTGTTATTTATTTATGAGAAATTTGCAGTGCCACCCCCTAGAGAATGCCACTATTATAAGAATATCCCCTCTATTTCATCAAATTAGACTCAGAACCTTATCGTCAATCATTGGTAAATGAAGAGTTAAAATGACCGTTATACCTTATTCACTAAAACTCACGTTTTAACCCAAAATTCATTAATGGTGTTTCCACCATCGCCGGAATCACAAAAGAAGAGCTCGAGACCGCCATTGAAGTCCTTCAATTGGAGGGCTATAATCTCTTTGGTAATGCCATTGAAACCTCTGATATTCAGTACGAGCTCTTGGACGGCGCCGGCAAAGAGAGAACCAAAACGATGCATTCCACAATCATCCACAGATACACAGCTGAGACCCAAATAGAGAAAGAGCCAAGGAGAAGAAGAAGGAGAAATGCTACGTTTGTGTTACAGACCACTGGAACAATGCTTCGGCGGCCTATGAGGGGAAGACGGACCTTTTTATTTATTATTATCATGTTTGTTTGCAGCAATTGATGGATTCAATGGTGGAAACTGGAAAGTAGAAATTTATGTGGGTTAGGGTTTCATTTTTTATTCAATTCTGAGGCTTTGTGGCTAGGTGAATTTTGGATTTGAAGGCGAAGAAAACGAGAGACATCTTCCCACTTTGATCCGGCTCAATTTAATGGTTATATGAGCTTGGTTAGCTTGATTGCATTAAAGAATTGAATCTCACTGAGAATGGGATCTCATTTGGACTTCAAGAACATTGGCGATGGACAGCTACAGGAAGGAAGTGGTGTTGGTGTGGGAAGGCTACCGGGAAATTTTCCACTAACACGACAATCTTGTCTTTATTCGTTGACCTTCGATGAGTTTCAGAACATAATGTGTGGCCTTGGAAAGGATTTTGGCTCGATGAATATGGATGAATTCCTCAAGAAAACCTGGGCTGTTGAAGAGACTCAAGCCATGGCAGCTTCTAATCCTTGGGGAGACTAGCGCAGCAACCCACCGTCACGATCTCTATTTAAATCGCAGATGCACAGATGGAGAATCAAATCTGGGACCGTGCGCCTATCCACACAATCCACAATTCGCCCTAACCATCCGGGCAACCCATGGATGGGTCAGACGACCCTTTTCATCATCTTCAAATTCCGATAAACAAACGGCGAATTCTAGTGCTTCACCACTATGAGTAGCGGTGGAATAAACAAAAGTGGGGAGGGATTTGATGACGGATTCATCTAGATTGCAAGGCCGATTAATACACTGGTTAATGATTAACTCATCTGACCTAGAAAGGGGTGCGGGGGAGGGGGGGAGACTCAATCAAAAGACCGTTGATGAAGTTTGGAGAGACTTGTTAAAGAAAGACATAGTAACTTATTACATGGGTATTTTAGGTACTTCATATTTAGTAAGGACATTTTGGTATTTTAAAAAATATAAAGTAGCTGACATCAGCATATAAGGTATATTCTTTAACAGTGACTGACGGTAGGTCTAAATCTAATTTGATGAAACAAAGGGGGCATTCTTATAATAGTGGCATTCTCTAGGGAGTGACCCTGTAAATTTCCCTTTATTTATTTATTTTAAATCCATATTTAGATTCCTGGACTTTTCATCTGATTAGTTAACTCTTGGGATTTTTCAGTATTTGATCTTATTCGCGAATAACAGTGGAGGTTCATAGTTCAGACTGTTGTGGGAGGTCATATTCAAATCAATGAAAATTAGGACGATGTCCATATAGGGAATGTTAATTGAAACTATAGAATGAAATCCATACTAAGTAGAGCCTTGGTCTAATTTGTGGTCATTTTAATTGTCAATGAATTTTATGCTTACTATGTAAAGAAGACCTCATGAATGCGCCAAGAGCCTACTTGATAGTAGGTGAGGCAAACATCGCTGGAGATGGGTTTTGAGTTATTATTGTTGAGGAAATATGATCTGGTAGAGGATTCCTTAGCCGGCCCGTGTGACTAATCAGACCAAAGACCTGGATATCTGTCGTTAAAAAAAAAAAAAAAAAAAAAAAGAAAAGAAAAGAGGATTGCTTGGCCGGTGCATTTCTGGTAAATGCCAATGGAAGATTACTAGACAGGGAAGCTATGGGAGAAGATGTGTTCTGGGCCTGGGACATCTACAGGTGCCACTGTAATTATCTTTAAGAGACTTGACTTGATTTACCCCAAACGGGGTTGGCCCATTGATGGTTCATTGGGTAAGGTGTCTCAAAAAGCGTGTAGGAGATGATTTCAATATGAAGGTAAACTGTAGGGAATGTAAGATTTCTTATTAGGTGGGCTAGCATAGTCAAAGATTTGTTTCCAAAACCGATTTAGTGGTGTTGACTAAAGATGGAGTAAGCAGAAAGAATCCAATATTATTGGTAAGTGATCTCTATGGAGATATTGGATTCTATTAGCACACCTTAATGGTATGAAATATTTATTTCTATGTGTGGACCTAAGGTATTGTTTCCTTAATGGGGAGGAAACCCTAATTTTATTGCAGGGTTGGTCCCTACCCTCACCCCGATATATAGTTATCACTGACCCATTAAGTGAAGCTAACAATCAAAAACATAAGGGAAAGAGGGTAGACCAGACCAACATTGATCGTGTTATACAAGGAGCATACAAGAAGACATTGAGGAATTCTTATTCTTTAACCATGGATTCAGGTATGCCTAAAACGTGTAATTTATAGTGTTTGTCGTGCATGCTTATCGATCTTCATGAATCGTTCCGTATCAGTTTTCTATCAATGGTATCAGAGCCTCGTTCATGAAAAATCGATCGGTTGTACCACCAGTAATAAATATCAATTTTTTCTCCTTCAGTCGTTTTGTTTTGAAGAAACGAGAAAAGTAATATATTATATATTATTACTAAAGGATAGAATTGGTAAAGTTAAATTAAAAAAAAAAGTGACAATGAAAAAAGCAAGTACAGTTTTGTTTTTTTTGTTTGTTATAAAAAAAAAATCCCTTGATTTGGGGGAACCGTACGGTTTGGTTGCTTTATTAAAAAAAAAAAGGTTGACAAAAGCAACCGTGTTGCTGCTTTTTATGGTTTGATTT
>NW_024868532.1:41896-64034 GCF_013358625.1 Macadamia integrifolia | reverse complement strand
TCACTATAGGGAATTATTATGCAATCCATGATGTTGTTCTGATCTGTCATAATAGGAACACTTATGATTTTATATATTAAAATTTTATGTGCTTTTGTTTTTCATATTATTATTCAGTAATTCTTTGATGGAAAATTATTAAAATATATATATATATATATATATATAATGGGCATACAGTTACAATCCAGGTCTATAGAGTTTTCGTAACTTTAGAGATTAGACTTCCACTTAGTGGGCTAATTCCTAAAGATGCAAAATCACTATAGATCATCCAGATGGATTGCAGTCAAGAAAGCCATATGGCGAACGATGTGCTCTTGCCAACACAGGTGAGTCTTCGTTTGGTCGGTTTTGCTTGATGGTGTGAGGGTGACGTTTTGAGCTTCACTATTTTGGAAGTTCTTGTCTTGCCACCACAGGTGACGGAATCTACAATATGGTGTTGTTTTTTGGCGTCTCGCCTTACATGTGAAAGATTTCACTGCATGTTGGGCGATCTTGCCACCACAGGTGTGACCCCAATGATGCTGGATCTTTTCCCAGTTTATGTTTTTCATACAATTGTTAAAATTGGTATTGGGATAAATCTGATTAATAAGCCCTAATTAGTCAGTTTTCATTATATTATTGGGATGTTGATATGCTTTTGGTTATTGCATATTGTATGTTTTGGTAAAATTTTGGTAATTATGATTGCCAGCTATGACTTCCCAATTATCTTCCATCAAAGTCCTGAATGGTTCCAATTTTGAGGAGTGGATAGACTCTCTTACTGTGTCTCTTACAATCATGAGACTCGATTATGCCCTGAGAACTGATAAACCCCCCGAGCCCACAACTGAGAATGATGCTACTGCAAAAGCACTTTATGAAAAGTGGGAGGAGTCCAACAGATTGTGTCTGATTGTTATGAAGCATACTATGGACAAGACCATTAAGAAAAGTGTGCCTTCGAAAGAAAATACTAAGGATTTTCTTGCAGCTGTTAATACAAAGTTTACCAAATTTGATAAGGCTGAGAAGGGAACATATTTAGAGTGGTTCTCATCCACTCGATATGATGGCACAAGTGGAGTACGTGATCACATTATGAAAATGACCAATTATGCTGCCACATTGAGCGAGATGGAAGTGAAGATATCTGGTTCTTTCCTTGTGTGGCAAATTATGCAATCACTTCCATCATCGTTTGATACTCTTAAGACCTCCTATAATGCACAAAAATTGGAGTGGAATCTTGAGGACATGACTTCCATATTGGTACAGGAAGAGGAAAGAAAGAAGAAGGAAAAATTTAACTCTGCTTATTTTGTTTCCAATAATGGGGGTAAGAAGAAATTCAAGAAAAATTGGAAAGGCAACAAGCAAGAAAAATCAGGAAAAATAGAACAGAAAATCGATCAGAATCTGAAACCAAAGACTAAGGCTTTTAAGGGAAAGTGTTTCTTCTGCAAAAAAGATGGACATATGAAGACAGATTGCTATGGCTATAAGAAATGGCTTGAAAAGAAAGGTACATCTTTAGCTCTAGTGTGTCTTGAATCCAATCTTGTAGATGTTTCCCCTGATTCGTGGTGGATTGATACTGGAGCAACTATTCACATCACTAATTGTTTGCAGGAATTAAGAAGCAGGAGGAAACCAAGTGAGGGAGAGATGATGATTTACATGGGAAATGGAGAGAAGACCAAAGTTGAATTTATAGTAGTTAGATTACTTTTATCCACTGGTTTTGTTTTGAATTTGAATGATGTGGTTTATGTACCATCGTTTAGACAAAAACTTGTTTCGGTATCTAAACTTGATAGTTGTGGTTACACTTTTAATATTGGCAATGAAAAACTTACTCTCTATTCTGGTTCTCTTATGGTTGGATCTGCCTTGTTATATGATGGTCTTTATAAATTTGATTTGGATATTAGTTCTTCCAAATATGCCAACAGTTCTTCTGTTATAAATTATGTGGTTACAAATCCTAAACGTGCTAGATTGGATGAAAATTCTTCTATGTTGTGGCATAAACGTTTAGGACATATTTCTAAACAGAGGATAGAACGATTGATTAAGGATGGTACACTTCCTCAATTGGATTTTTCAGATTTTGGAATTTGTATTGATTGCATTAAGGGGAAACACACTAGAGCTAAAAAGAAAGGTGCAACCAGGAAGGATGAAGCATTGGAGCTGATTCATACTGATATTTGTGGTCCATTCACTCCTACTACCATGGGTGGATACAGATATTTTATTACTTTCATAGATGATTTTTCCCGTTTTGGTTTTATTTACCTTATTCAAGAAAAATCTGAATCCTTAGATGCTTTCAAAGTTTTTAAAGCAGAGGTAGAACTTAAAAGGGAAAAGAAGATAAAAGTGTGAGATCTGATCGAGGTGGAGAGTTTTATGGTAGATATGATGAAACTGGGCGTAACCCTGGACCATTTGCCAGATTCTTACAAGAATGTGGTATTGACGCTCAGTACACTATATCTGGTTCACCTGAACAGAATGGGGTGGTTGAAAGGAGAAACCGTACCCTTATGGATATGGTGAGAAGCATGATAAGTAATTCAACTTTACCTGATTTCTTATGGGGTGATGCTTTGAAAACAGTAGTATATATTTTGAATAAAGTGCCTAGCAAGTCTGTTCCCAGAACTCCCTATGAATTGTGGACTGGTAAGAAGTCAAATTTATCTCATTTTCATATATGGGGATGTGCTGCAGAGGTGAGACCTTACAATCCTCAGATGAGGAAGCTTGATCGAAGGACCATTAGTGGTCATTTTATCAGTTATTCTGAAAGATCAAGAGGATATAGATTCTATTGTCCTACACATTCTACTAGAGTAGTGGAATCAAATCGGGCAGTTTTCTTTGAGGATGATTTAGATTTTCAGTCTGCTCAATCACGTAACTTTGTTTTTGAGGAGGAACGTGTTCTTGTACCTATGCCTGTGACACTGCCGTCTACTGTATTACAGCCTCACATTGAACAAGAGAATGTTCCCACTCATGAACCTGTGCAACCTATAGTGGTTGAGCCTGCACCCCCTGTTGTTGATGAGATTCAGGACCATATTGTTGCTGATGTTCCCTTGAGAAAATCAGAGAGAACTCGCAGGCCTGCCATATCTGATGACTATGTTGTTTATTTACAAGAACATGAGTTTGATATTACTTTGGATTCAGATCCAATCAGTTTTGACCAGACTGCCAATGATCCTAATTCATTAATGTGGATGTTTGCCATGCAAGATGAATTGAATTCTATGTCTGTTAATGATGTTTGGAATTTGGTTGAATTACCAAAAGGATGTAGACCGATTGGTTGTAAATAGATTTTCAAGACCAAACGGAACTCTAAAGGTGAAATTGAGCGTTACAAGGCCAGACTTGTAGCAAAAGGACTCAGCCAGAGAGAAGGCATAGATTACAAGGAAACATTCTCACCAGTCTCGACAAAAGATTCTTTCAGAATCATCATGGTTTTAGTTGCACATTTTGATTTGAAACTTCATCAGATGGATGTCAAAACAGCTTTTCTAAATGGAGATCTTGAAGAGGATGTTTACATGCAACAACCCCTTGTTTTCAGGCAAGCTGATACAAAGCATCTTGTGTGCAAACTTAAGAAATCTATTTATGGTTTGAAACAGGCATCTAGACAGTGGTATCTTAAGTTCGATGAAGTTATCACTTCTTGTGGTTTCAAAGAAAATCCTGTGGACCAATGTATTTATCTGAAGATCAGTGGGAGTAAGTTCATTTTCCTTGTGCTTTATGTTGATGATATTCTTCTTGCCAGCAATAATGTTGATCTTTTGCATGAGACAGAACGATTATTATCAAATCACTTTGATATGAAGGATCTTGGTGAGGCCTCTTATGTTTTGGGCATTGAGATCCATCGTGATAGGTCTTATGGCGTTCTTGGTTTGTCTCAGAAATGTTACATTGAGAGGATATTAAAAAGGTTTAATATGTTAGCATGTTCCCCTAGTAAGGCTCCAGTTGTAAAAGGGGACAAATTTGGCAAGTCTCAATGTCCACAGACAGAATTGGAGTGCAATCAGATGAAGAACATACCTTATGTATCTGCTGTTGGTAGTTTGATGTATGCTCAAGTTTGTACACGGCCTGACATTGCCTATGTTGTTAGTGTACTTGGGAGATATTTAAGCAACCCTGGTGAAGCGCATTGGGTAGCTGCTAAGAAAGTCATGAGATATTTACAGGGCACTAAGGATTTTATGCTTACTTATAGAAGAACCGATTCTCTTGATGTAGTTGGTTACACTGACGCAGATTTTGCTGGATGCCTAGATGACCTCAAGTCTACTTCTGGATATGTTTTTGTGATGGCAGGTGGGGCTATATCTTGGAAGAGTGTCAAGCAGACACTCACTGCATCTTCTACTATGCAAACTGAGTATGTGGCGTGTTATGAAGCCACTATTCAAGCTTTATGGTTAAGGAATTTTATCTCAGGGCTACAGATTGTTGACTCTATATCTAAACCATTGAGGATGTTCTGTGACAACTCCGCTGCGGTATGTTTCTCTCATAACAGTAAAAGTACTTCAGGCTCTAAACACATTGACATTAAGTATTTTTTGGTCAGAGAGAAAGTTCAAGAGTCACAGATTACAATGGAGCAGATTGCTACAGAAAACATGATTGCAGATCCTCTTACTAAGGGCTTGACTCCAAAAGTTTTTCAAGAGCATGTCACTAATATGGGACTTGTTAGTTCTTTTGATGCATTTTATTAGTGGGAGTTTTGCTCAATATGTTTGCATTTAACTTTCAGTTTTATTGCATTATTATTGTTCTCAAGAATATATATATATATATATATGCATTTTTTTATGGCCATTTGTTTATGTGTATACACTTATCTATTTGCCTCCTACAGAAAATTGAGGTTATATGTGGTGTATTTACCTCATTCGGTATCTGGGGTTCTAGTCAATACACATACATCCAGTCACTAGTAAAGCCTCGTTTGATTGAGGTCTAGTGCTAGTGTTGTGGGACATCCGGATCCAATCCCAATGAGCTTCTTTGATTGAAGCTTAAGCGTTTGGGAGACGCTTGTAGTTAATGAGACCTTCGGTATCTGTCTCATAGGGCTCATTTGGTTTTCGAGCCATGACCAATTTGAAAATAGACATGATGATCACTATTGCATGTTATTTTCATACCACATTTTCATACTGTTCAGCCCAAGTCGGTGATGTTATGAGCACTTTGACGTGTGTGGTCTCATATCGCTTTAGATGTGATGATCAATACGGTTGGGTGTTTGTAATTCTCATTCGGACCAAGGCATTTGGTTTAAGGTGCACTCCATTCGACACTGTTTTGTTTGTGGCCACATTCAGTTTATCTAAATCGGAGAGTCATTTTAAATAAATTTTTAAAATCTAAAACTTGTGACATATGCTGCCCAAGTGGGAGATTGTAAGATTTCTTATTAGGTGGGCTAGCATAGTCAAAGATTTGTTTCCAAAACCGATTTAGTGGTGTTGACTAAAGATGGAGTAAGCAGAAAGAATCCAATATTATTGGTAAGTGATCTCTATGGAGATATTGGATTCTATTAGCACACCTTAATGGTATGAAATATTTATTTCTATGTGTGGACCTAAGGTATTGTTTCCTTAATGGGGAGGGAACCCTAATTTTATTGCAGGGTTGGTCCCTACCCTCACCCCTATATATAGTTATCACTGACCCATTAAGTGAGGCTAACAATCAAAAGCATAAGGGAAAGAGGGTAGATCAGACCAACATTGATCGTGTTATACAAGGAGCATACAAGAAGACATTGAGGAGTTCTTATTCTTCAACCATGGATTCAGGTATGCCTAAAACATATATTTTATAGTGTTTGTCATGCATGCTTATCGATCTTCATGAATCGTTCCGTATATGTTTTCTATCAGATAATGCTTTAGAAACTAATGTTAAGAGTGAATTTTTTGAAAGTTTAGTTACCTGTTTTTGCAGCATCTAAGAGTCTCAATTTGTTATTAACTTTCAGGTTTATGTTTTACGTAAAGATGGATCAATTTACTTGGTTTATGTTCCCTTAAATATATATTTAAAAAAAAAGACGCTGCACTGTAGAGAAAAATGCTGAAACAGAGAAAGGGTAAAAGGGAGAAACAAATTTTTTTGCTTTTTTTTTTTTTTTTTTCTAATTCCTTCTTTCATTTTGGTTTTTTCATTTTTCTGAATTTTTTTTAAATATTTTTTTGACCAATCCTAGCCGATACCATGATCAATCCGGGAAAACCATACGATTTTTTATCCTTACCGATATTGAACCGTATCGTATCAGTTTTAGTTGTGACCGATACCAATCTATATTGTACCGGTTTCGACTGTGACCAATACCAATGCCGAGTTTTAAAACCTTTCTCCTACTCTAAATATGCAGACTACAAGAATGATACTTTTTTTCTTTTCAGAACAACCATCGATGTGCCGTGCAGTTCTATTCCACATTGGCAATGTGGGAAACCCTCTCACATTGCTAAATACAAAGAAGAAATGTTTAATCTCGTATAAATACAAAAAGCAAAGATATGACCTCATAGTTTCTTTTCATTATGGATGAATTAGGATATCATTATTCATTTCTACCATATTGTATGAAGTCTGAAATACCCTTGGCACTATTTTAAGAGTCCCATTTAACTATCGGAACTTGTAGATTAACGGGTTCTCTCTTTATCATTGGTGAATGAATACTTTGTTAAATATTTTTGTAATTCAATTCTCCAAAGCACATAGTTGTTTTCTCAATATTGAAAAATATGATGTCAATCATTAAAAAAATGTTATCTAGTTTAATATGTTAGATCAATCCATCTGAAAGATGTATATTTTTTTAATTAAATAATTTTCACCAATAGAAAGTGAATCTCAATACAAGACAAGGTTGCTCAATTGCAACCTAGTAGTTGTAGGTTTGAGTCTGAATACAATCTTTTTGCAAATGGGGGTAGTGTTGCATACATTATGATCATCCCTAGAGCCCACAATAGTGGGACCTCGAGCACTGAGTCAATACATCATTTATATTATAATTTTCACTATTGATTAACATATAAATATCATAAATTCTAATGCAGTACAAAATTGGTATCAGAAGGGAAGTATGTACAAAATGATATACAATTTTTTGTAAGCTATTCTAAATGATATTTGTACAATTCAAGCCATTCTCCCTTTCTTTGAAGACTTAGTTAAACAATACATTAATATAAATAAAAGTGAATTATTTTTCAATAAAAATTCAAATATATTTTTACAAGGTATGTTTGTTAAAAGTTGGGTATGAAACAATGTTTTGTCATCCATTTACTTAGGTATTCTCCCTCCTTATTATTAAGAATAAAGCTAATACTTTATCAAAGGTAATATATAGGGTTCCAGGGAAGTTAATCAATTGGAAATACCTTATCTTCTCCCAAGCAAGTCGATTAATATCAATCAAATCTGTATTAAGATTATCCCTACTTATCTAATGTCTTGCTTTTTCTTCCCTAAAATTATTTGCTCAAATTTAGACTTGTTGAATTCTCATTTTTTAGAAGAGTATGTGTAAGTCAAAATTTTATGGGGGTTTAGGGCTAAGGCTTAGCTATATTCATAATGAAGCCTTCCTCTTAAATCTTTGTGAGTGACTTTTGACAAATCATGATTCTTTATAGTGTAAAGTGTTTAAAGCTAAATATTTATCAAGGTCTAGTATCTTATCTCATGATTTCAAACCTAAAATCGGATATTGGGTACAGTCTAGTATTACAAATGTTATTCATAAGTTGAGAAATATGATTTGGTAAAAATTTGGGAGTGGCTCAACTACTAACCATTGAAAGGACCTTGGATCCCAAGATGATCTCATGTCTATTTATGTGATGTTATAAATATTATTCTTTTGGTTGAGAAGGTAAGTGAATTATTCGTTGGTTGGTTTTGGAATATATTTCTGATTATATCTATTTTTCTACCAAATATCTCATCCCTTATTGTTAAGTTACCATTGTTTGTGCATGCTCATAATGATCTTCTGTCTAGTCACCTATCTAAATATGATTTTTTTTATCAATAAAAGTGGCAACTAAGTTTCTTACGGTTAAAATGTTTCATAGTAATCCATTGGATTCTACTCTGAAAAAGTATTGTAGGTCTTTCTAAAAATTGTTTTAGAAAGCTAAAATAAATAAGAATTTTAAACTTTTATTTTTATGAAATTTGTTAAATGGAGGTGTAAACACTACGAAAAGGCTGAGTCAATTTCTTCAGATTAAATGAAATTGTTTCCATTGTCCCAAGGAGAGGGAAATATGATGGCATTTATTTTATTTTGTCCTTTTTCCAAAAGAATCTGGGTAGCCGGGTTATTAGTTGTAAGATCTTATTTGATTACTTCTTTATTTTAATGATTCCCCAGTTAAAGACATAACTCTTTCTCTCTCAATATTATCTATTACTTGTTACTTTATCTAGCATCTAAGGAATCACTACCTCATAACTCATTGTAGTCCAAATTCTCTCAAAATCATTATTAATATCGATTGGTGGATAGTAGACTAAAATTTACTTAGAATTGATCCTATACCTGAAGCAAAATCTTGCATAATATTGACTTTATCCTTACGGGTTGAATCTACTTAACGTAATTATATCACTGTGATTTGTGACAAGAGTTGTAAACAAAACACAATAAAGCAGGATGGGTATTCATTATTATTACTGATCAAAAGGCCTCTATTGCATCTATGGATTTCGGTTATATAGGGAGTGCATTGGAAGCTGAAGCAAGAGGAGTGCTCCAGGATATGCAACATGCAGTGTCATTAGAAGCTGAGCACAGAGACATTTGGACTGATAGTTAGACTTTAGCAGAGTCTACGGAACATAAGAATCAACAATAGCCCTGGAAAATCTTATAGTTCTTTATGATATTATGTTCTTATCAAAAATTTTGTGAGAATCCATAGCATTAAGAAGACCTTCTTTTTTTTTTGGGTAAAAAGAAGATTAGAGAGTTAACTATGTTAACTTGAGCTCTCTTCGACATAGTTTGTATTTATGTTTATTATCTATTTATGAGTAACCAATTATTACAAGATATTTTGGGCTATTATAAATAATCGTTTGGTTACTACTAGACATAACGAAAAATAAGTTTGGTATGCCTAGTGTCGAATATATTATGTAATATTGAATATAGGGGACATGTTTTCTATTCAGGAACATGCCCCTGCTCCCGAGACACAATAGGTGTGAAATGAACATCAATGTTAGCCGATTCTGATAAGAATTGGCCAATTCACTAACAATTTCCGATTCTTGAAACCATGGTTTCAAGTCCCTTACCGTCTCAACCTTGAATAAACAAGGAAGAAAGATAAAAGGTATACAAGATAATATAAAATACAGACTCAAGCAATAAAAGAATAATAGAGAACCCATAAATTCATTATAGAACTGTTCTCACCTTGGATTTCTTCCTCCTCCATTAGCATGGATAAACAATTATAACCTGGGTAATAGAAAATGTAGGTCCTTTTGTTTTTGAGAAAGGTGGAGATGCAATTGATTAGTTATTGTAGAAGTTGGAACAATCTAGATGACTCTGGGCACAAATGAGGGCATTACTTTTTAGCTAAAAGAAAAAAAAACGGGGGTTATTACTTCAACCCTAGAAGGGAATAATCTTAGATGACGCTGGGCTATCTAGAAAACCTCTGTAAGTGTTAGCCGGTCCATATGCAAATAACCCAATATAGATGATTATGCCGAGATTAATGGAATCAAAGAGTCATTTGGGTCACCCATGTCTAAGGGATCCTCCCGCTCTATTAGTATACTGAATCATGAGAGAAGGGTATTAAGGGGTTTGGTTTCGGAGACCCAATTTTAGAAATGTGGAGATGCAAATTGAATTGCAGTCAAGGCTTTTAATGTTGGAGTTTAAGTTTCAAAACAAATCGCTTCCTTTCGTTCAAAGCTCTTTGGTACTAGTAAAGCATGTGAGCTAAAGTTTGGTCCCATATTGGAAACTTGTAAATGTTTCTTAAGTGTGCAAGCCCTTTGGAAAGGTACTCTCCCTTGTCATGTGTGTGTGGGGGTTCCTAGGGTGTTTTTGAATCGCTCGTGAGCCAAGCCGAGCCGGACCTAACCGAGGTCGAGGTCTAGGTCGGGGTCGGGTATGGGTGTAGGTGTGGGATTGGATCTTCCCTTTCCCATTCCCACACTCATACACCCATACGTATAGAGGTACCCCCAAAGGTATACAGGTACATACACTGATACCTATATAAGAAAAGACACACCCTTTCTCACACAAAAAATCCAGAGAGAATGTTTCATAAAAGACACACCCTTTCTCTACACTCTAACTGTACTGTATTCTATACTATTTCATCTTCTCTCTTCCCTCTCTTTAAGTGTTACTTAGTATAGCTTACGGACTCCCTTTAATTAATCACATTAGGAGTGCTATATTTGTGATTAGAGGGTGATTTTATCTTGGAGATAAAAGAACAAGTCGACCCTTTATTCACAAATTAGGGACTTTTTAACACCTTAATGAAAGTATCTTATACGACTTCACCCTACTGTACGTCCGTACGGAACTTTCTGTTGCTTCTACTGCTATACTCAATACAAGGACTACTTCTCAAAGGTTAGCATAACATTTACATTCATTTCAAAAAATTCTAATCAAAGGTTAGTATAACTTTTACATTCATTTCAGAAAAGTCTAACATTGTCTTTCTAACATTCTATGTACAACAATTAAGGGTACCACGTTTTGAAGCAAATGAGCTAAACGACTTGAACATCTGAAGAGAAGAGCACCATCTCTCTCTCTCTCTCTCTCTCTCTCTCTCCAAACCATGGGGTGCCCTTAGGGTCTACTGCAATGGCGTTTATGGCATGAGCAATGTGGGGCATGGAGATGCGGGCATCGGAGGTCGGATAGAAGGGTGAGTTGGCTTGCTAGAGGGGTGCTTCTCAGTTGTTGCCACTTGACGCACGTCTCTCTACTAAGGGTTCCCCTTTTTGATAGGTTATCTTTAGTTGAAGGAGCGGGAGGAGCTCGGATTTTCAGTGGTGGAGAATTGTGAAGCGAAGTTTAAATTATAGCATAGTTAGTGAGCAACGAACTTGGCACGAGTCGTAAACTCGGACGTCCTAAGTTCGACTCTCACTAGGTACACCTTGGGCCACTCACACGGGGGGTGTTTAATGCTTTTCACTACTTTTAGTGAAAGCTGAATGGTTCTCATTCAACCCCGGTATGACCCAGTCCATGCGGTTGTGGGATTAGTATGGGCCCGTGGGACTAGTCAGGCGGAAAGCCTGGATACCCGTCATTAGCCCCAAAAAAAAAAAGCGAAGTCTAAATTAAAAAAATGACTATTTTTTTTACCATTTTGTCCTCACCTGATAATAAATATAATACATGATTATTAACATGTAGTCCATAAACAACAAAAAATACATTATGCCGATAAATCATAAACACCTCTCTACCTCTACCTGTTTATGAATTTATTGGTATACTAATTTATTTTAATAAGAAATATGGGTCATAAATCATGACAAACACTTCTGTTTATGTTTATCTGCCATAGATAATTTATTTACTTTTTTAAATAAAAACAAGCTTTATAAATGATATCAAATGCAACCAAAAATGTTTTTGAGCAAAAAAAAAAATATGATAAACCAAAGAGGGCCATAGATAATTTCCTTCTTAGCTTTTAAATATATTTTTATTTCCTACAAAAAGTTTTCACCTAAAAAAATAATATTTCCTAAGGGGAATTACTATCACTCCCCTATACTTGGCCTATATTTTCTAAAACTCCTACTTTTTTTTTTTTTTTTTGATATTCTATTGCTTTTGGACTTTTACATCTTTTTCTCCCCTACTCTAAATTACCCCCTCCTTTTCACATGTAACCTATTAAAATTTTTTCAAATTAGATGTGTTAATCCCTAAAACCACGTGTCGCTACCTAGCGGGGCATGTAACACTGTGATCGATAAAGATCCAAATTAGCATCGGATGAGACAGAAACCAATCCAATATCGATCATGATATTGGTTACTAAACTCGGGATGATGGATGAAACAAAAGAAAAAAAATAATAAAATAAACAATATCCTTGATGATGGATGAGACAAAAAAAAAAAAATAAATAAATAATATCCTTAAGTGACTCAATACTAATGTATTTATAGAAAATTCAAAAAAGATAAAATAGAAAAATAATGATATTGGAGCTTGGAAGGAGTTTGAGTTCCAACCAACTAAGCAACATTTGAAGCAGATAATAATGGAAGGACAAACTTGTTGGTTGTTTTCTTGGATTAGTAAAAGCATGTTTTGAATTGTCAATTTGAAAATTTTTTGATAGGCTACAATTGAAAAGGAGGGGTAATCTAAGTATTTAAAAAGAGCAGAGGAGAAAGATATGTAAAAGTCCAAAAATAAGGGAGTATCAAGAAAAAAATATAAAAGATAGAGGAGTTTTAGTAAATATAGTCCAAATATAGGGGAGTGATAATAAATCTCCCTATGCGGAGAAATATCTGTGACTTAGGCCCTCTTTGGTATCATTTTTCTTTTTGATTCTTACCTATTTAACAAAAATTATTAATGAAAACCATTTTTCATCAAAACATAAAAATGGTTTGGTAACTATCTGACAAAAATAGTTTTTTTGTGAGAAATAGTTTGGTATCTCTATGTGCAAACTAGTTTTTTAAAGAAATGGGTGAAGGGATTCACTTCACCCATTGTAAAACCCCAGATTTCAGAAACCCTTAGTCATGACTGTAGTGTTAAAACGAGAATTTCACCCTAGGGGTATAATGGTAATTATACTGGTCTATCATTTTCAAATTCATTATTTAGTCATTGAATGTAATTTAAAATAAATTAATATGTTTACTATTACATATGTAAATATTTGTACATATGAAGTTGTAGCTTGTTGGTTGGAATTAAGTTTGCAAGTGGGAGGTATTAGGTTCGACTCTCTTATGCACCAAAATTATTTAATTTATTTATCTTATGTTTTTATAGCTTAAGAGTGTGTACTTTTTAAATTTAAAATTTTAATTTTGAATTAAGGAAAGGGGGAGAATCGGCCAACTCTTATATGAGTGGCATGGAATGCCATTTTGGCAAGAAAGTGAGGTAATTGATCGTTATCACAACCTACAATAACCAACTAGTGAAGATTATTGACTACCTAGCGTAAGAGGGAATGTATTGGGAGAAAATAAGGTATCTTCTTATAGGGATTAGGTATATAGAATAGAATATCATGAACTTTGGGTAAGTTATTTAGAATATAAGAAAAATTAGAAGGTTTAATTTTAGAAACTAAATAAAAGAAGGGAGATTTGATTTTTAAATAGACGATTCAGGGGGGGAGAATTTCTCATGTTTTGGGAGCCTCTCAAACCTCAAAAGCATGGGAGAAAGAGGAGAAAGAAAGAAGTAGAAAATAAAATAAAATAGAATAAGGAAAGAAAGAAAAAAGGAAAGAAGGAAAAATGGAAAGAAAGAAAGGAAAGGAGGAGAGGGGATTCCACCCACGTTGGAGTCTTGGAGACCAAGTGAGAGAGAGAGAGAGAGAGAGAGAGAGAAGGAAAAGAGAGAGAGAGAGGAGAAAGAAGGAAGAAGAAGAGGAGAAGAAAGGAAGAGATTCAAGGAGGGACATACCTATAGGGAGCTGATCGAGATTGCAATTAAAGAGCCTTCCAACTGCCATTGAGAAGACGAGCTAATCGCAACAAGGTAGGAATCCGATACCCCTTTTTCATTAAAATTTGTATTTTTCATTTTAGGTTTGAGGAGTAGATATTATAAAGCTTATGATAGGGGGGATTTTTCCCTGGTTATAAAATATTTCATCATTTATATCTTATAAATAACTCTAGGAAATGATTGTATTTTTTTATTTAAGGAACCTCATGATTTAGATTAGGTTTTCAGCCTGTTCAAGGGGACTGGTTTGATATATAGTGCATATTAAATTCTTATAAAATTATGTGCTAATAATTAGGAGTTATAAATTTTTATTTAAATGGTTTTCATATATATATATATATATATATATATGTCGACCTGTGTAAAAGTTTATTTCATTTTGAATTCTTTTTGTATAACAAAAAAATAAGGATTTGGGACTGTTCTGCAGAAGAGACAGATTTAGGACATGGTTTTGGATGGACTCAATACCTTCTTTAAAAACTGTTTTTGGATATGATATTTTTTTTACATATTTGAAAAATATCTACAGTCATCCATGAGAAATAAGGGCTCAGTTTGACTCTCGTAAGGGATATTTATGTATTTGTTTTTACCATACCTTAGAAATCTGATAGATTCTGGATTCTGTGATTCGACCTTAGGAATACTCAATTTATGATTTTTTTTTAGATTTATTTTCTTACATGTGGTAGTCCCACAAGTATACTTTTATTTATAAAAAATTTCAATCCTTTTGATTTACAAAAGAGGGATAAAATGAATTTCTATTGAACTATGGTCATTTAGGTCCAGTACATAGGTCCAATGCATATATCAATACTTGTATATATATATATATTTTGAATGACTTGAAGATTGATTTCGAGTATGAACCCTTCTAATGATTTATATATTTATTAGTCAAGTTTCACCCGTAAAAATTTCCAATCCATTTGATCTAGGAAAGATGGAGAAAAATATATTTTACTGGACTGTGGTCAAATCTGTGCAGTGCATTTATCTAGTGCATATATAGTCCTTGTGTCTATATTTTGGGTGCTTTAAAGACTGATTTAGATTATGCACCCTTCTAATGATTTGTCGCTACATTTGTCTAGTGTTATCCATAAAAATTATAGACCCATTTCACTTTTGAAAAAGGGGAAAAAGTAGTTTTTAATGCATTGTGATCATTTCGGTTTAACAGAAATGGTCACAGTGCAGTACCCTATGTTGAGACCTATTTTGAAGAGTCTCAAAGACCTAATCTAGAGATAAGTCCTACTGATAATTTATTTTATTTTAATTCTACTTTAATGATATATAATTTATTTTATATCTATTATCAATATTAGATGTTATGGAAAAAGAAAAAAGTTAAACATTGAATTAGACAATCTGAAAAATATGAATGTAATGTGTTAGGTGAGCATATTTAGGGATTGTACACTCTACGAGAGAGGGATAGAGGTCTGGTAATTATATACAAGAAACCAAGGTGAGTTAATTCATATGCTTAACATGGTTGATATGCCTCCTACATTGTTATGTGAATTGACATAAGAATTCCTTTCATGTTAATATGTTGTGAATTATGTTATGGTGTTTTGAAAGATCATCATATGTCATCTCATACTTTGCTACTAAAGACATGCCATGTATGTATTATATGCCTAAATTTATATGAATGTGATGTTATGCCATGACAGAACTTAATAGAACCTCATTAGAGATATGCATAAATGAATTAAAAATATGTTACCATGCTTAGATCTTTAGCTTCAGAACCAGACCTTAGACTGCACCCCTTTCCAGAAGGGGGTTAGGTGTTGGATGAGGACACCAGAACAGAACTGAGAATAAGATCTCCCACAAGGGGAGTACACTATCCTCCAGAACAGAACAAGAATGAGGGCAAGGATGAGAATTCCCTTACTCCTCTAGAACAAGATGAAACTCCCACAAGGGGAGCTCGTATGATCCAGACCCTGTCCAGTCAGCAGAGGTTAATGAAGAATGACTCCCGGTGGTGTTCAGCTGCATAATGCAAGAAATGATAGCTGTCAGATCAATGGTTGTGATCCTCACCCCTATAAAGCGTGCACATATAGTAGAACAAAGAGAGACTTGCATCAAGTTAATCATTTTAATGCCATATTGCATATAATGTTCTCATGTGTAAGATGTGCTTATTAATGCATATTGATCTTATGCTTTGACTGTCGAACTCACCCCCTTATTATCATTCCCAGACATGGAGGATGGAGTATGTGAGTATATGGATTGCACTGAAAGTTAGGAGCAACAAGATGCTGAAGTAGATGCATGATAGTTCTTTTATTTATTCAAATGATAGAGACATTTAATTTCATTACTATGAGATATTAAATAATGGTGTTAGATGAGACATATTGAATTATTTTTATTTATTTTCCTTTAGACTATGTTATGAAACATGTAATAAATGTTTGACGCCACATCAAGCATTGAGGTATTTAAATACTTGAATTTATATTTTAGTGTAAAATAGATTTCCCCGTATTTAAGATAAAAGAACCGCTTGGATGTAAAAAAAATATAATAATAATAATAACCAACTTTTAGTAACATGTAAGTTAAGAAGAATGTGATCGCAAGATCATTGCCCGTGAGGGTGAGACTCTTACCCTTATCCTGGGTTTGGGTTGTCACAATGTGCTATCAGAGCAAATGTTACGAAATCTGGACTTAGAGATTGGTGGCATAGGAAGACAACATAAATTAATAAATAAATAATAAAAAATTTCTCTATTTCTGTATAAATCATTAAACCAAACATAAGCTAATTAAGAATAATATAATGCACAAACATTTAATTGCTTTATTTAGTACATATGATCACTCAATAAGATTCTTGAAATAAATGAATAAATCACCGACACTTTTAGGATTCTCTAGAAATAGTGAAACCAATTAACAAATTTAAAACATTTTACTATGTTTATCATGGTAGTATCCTTCAGAGTTGGGGTAAGAGTTTGTGTGATATGGATGTCCTCTATTAAATTTTATTATATGAACATAGGAAATTTTCAATACCATTTGAATTTGGAAGGTTTGGAGTTAAGTGATGTTCTCTTTGTTAAATGTTTATCGATGTCTAAAGGATATGAAAATCCAATACATCCATAACATGGGAGTTTAGTGATGCAATAGGTTCATATAGGAAAAGATTGATGAATCAGGAGAAAATAAGCTCAAACCGTAGGTGCGTATAATATATCTTGAACTAGAGTATATTTTCTGTGCTATTTGGGGATATTTGAGAACATTATGACTTTGGGGCTTTAGCAGATAGTTGGACGACACTAGAGGATGCCATGATTTTTATAGCATATGTTAAGGTAAATCAATAAATAAAAAGGTAAATAATTTTTGGATGGATTCTACGATGGAGTGGTCATTTTACCCTTGCGATGATAGCTGAATAATTATTAAGGACACTTGGATTCTTTATTATATACTTGTTTTGGTTCCAAAGAGTCTCTTAGTGATTTAATGTGCTCATTTAGGAACTTCAGTGAGTTGAAAATTTTTAGGTATCCCGTGTTGTCTTGGAGAGAAAAAAACACTTTGGTTTGAAATGGTGAAAGGCCTGATATAAGGGAATTGGATATTTCATGAATATATTCTTAAGATTCTATCCCTAAAATAGAAGAGTGGATGCTACTCCTGTATGATCAGATTAATCTAAGTTCATGAGTTTGTTAGAATTGTTAGAACTGTAGCTCCTACCGAAGGGGGTAGATGCAAATTTTATCAGTCCTTGATAGATTGAAACTATATACCCAAAATGAGAAATATTAATGATATTGGAGTAGTGTGTACAAGGTTGGAGAATATTCATCGTGCAAGAAACTTTTAGTTTAAAGCATTATTGAGATATACTTATCATGCATTGAGGATAGATGGGACTCTGAGATATGGTGAACAAAATTATATGCTAGACAAGGCCAAGTTGAAGCAAAAAATTTTGGATGAGGCTCATCGTACTCCCTATATATAGTGCACCCTGGAAGCACCAAGATGTATCAAGACTTGAAAACCACATACTGGTGGAACAACATGAAGAGAGAAATTGGCCATTATGTAGAGAAGTGCTTAAATTGTCAACAAGTTAAGGCGGAACATCAAAGACCACCTGGGTTGTTGCAACTACTACCTATTCCAGAATGGAAGTGGAAGAACATCACCATGGATTTTATTACAGGACTTTCGAGGACACCTAAGAAGCTTGAAGCAATATGAGTTATAGTGGACAGACTGACCAAGTCAGCTCATTTTCTACCAGTCCAAATGACTTATGACATGGACAAATTTTCCCAACTCTATTTAAACGAGATCGTCAGATTGCATGGTACACCAGTATCCATTGTGTCAGATAGAGATCCTCAGTTTACTTCCAGATTCTAGCAGAGTCTATAAAAAGCTATGGGCACAAAGCTGAACTTCAGTATTGCCTATCACCCATAGACAGATGGGCAATCTTAAAGGACTATTCAGATTCTCGAGGATATGTTGAGGGCTTGTGTACTCGAGTTACAAGGAAGTTGGGAATGACATCTACCACTAGTAGAGTTTGCCTATAATAACAGTTACCAGGCTACTATTGGTATGGCACCTTATAAGGCACTCTATGGTAGAAGATGTAGGTCACCCATACATTGGGATGAAGTTAGTGAACGAAGTATTTTGGGACCAGAGATAGTTCAAAAGACTTGTGAGAAGATAGCTTTGATCCGTGAAAGTATCCGAGTTGCACAAAGTAGACAAAAGAGCTATGCAGATAATAGGAGAAGGGACCTTGAGTTTGAGAAAGGTGACTTGGTGTTTCTTCGTGTGGCACCCATGAAAGGTGTGATGAGGTTCGGAAAGAAGGGCAAGTTAAGCCATAGGTACATTGGACCGTTTGAGATCTAGTACGAGTCGGTAACTTAGCTTACAGGTTGACTCTCCCACCTACCATGAAGAACATCCACAACACATTCCATGTATCAATGCTAAAGAAATATGTTCATGATCCTTCACACATATTAAGTGATGAACCACTCGACCTGAAAGTGAATATGACCTATGAAGAGAGTCCAAATCAAATTCTTGATCGAAAGGAGCAAGTGCTTCGCAATCGATTGATACCTCTAGTCAAGGTGCTTTAGAAAAATCATGCAATCGAAGAAGCATCTTGGGAGCGAGAACAGGACATGTGAGCCAATTATCCTGAGTTGTTGGTAGATTGAGGTATGTTTTATTTCGTTTAAGTATTTAATTTTTCCTTCCAATTTGTTAGTCTAAGAAAATAGAGGCCCATAATCCACTAGTTTAGGATCAAAACTGAAAGGTTAGAATATCTTTTCACATTTGTCCCACTTTCAGTTTCAATTTCCTAGAAGAATAAACGAGTATAAGTTAAACAACCATTGAGTTATACAACCAAATTTTAAGGACGAAATTTATATAAGGTGGAGAGGATGTAAAACCCCAGATTTCAGAAACACTTAGTCATAACTGTAGTGTTAAAACGAGAATTTCACCCTAGGGGTATAATGGTAATTATACTTGGCTATCATTTTCAAATTAATTATTTAGTCAATGAATGTAATTTAAAATAAATTAATATGTTTAATATTATGTACGTAAAATTTGTACATATGAAGTTGTAGCGTGTTGATTGGAATTAAGTTTGCAAGTGGGAGGTATTAGGTTTGACTCTCTTATGCACCAAAATTATTTAATTTATTTATCTTAGATTTTTATAGCTTAAGAATATGTAGTTTTTAAATTTTAAATTTGAATTTTAAAATAGGGAAAGGGGGAGAATTGGCCAACTCTTATATGAGTGGCATGGAATGCCATTCTGGCAATAAAGTGAAGTGATTGATCCTTAACACAACCTACCATAACCAACTAGTGAAGATTATTGACTGACTACCCAAGGAGGGAATGAATTGGGAAAAAATAAGGTATCTTCTTATAGGGATCAGGTATATAGGATAGAATATAATGAACTTTGGGTAAGTTATCTAGAATATAAGAAAAATTAGAAGGTTTTATTTTAAAAACTAAATAAAGGAAGGGAGATTTGATTTTTAAATAGAAGATTCAGGGGGGGAGAATTTCTCATGTTTTGGGAGCCTCTCAAACCTCAAAAATGTGGGAGAAAGAGGAGAAAGAAAGAAGTAGAAAATAAAATGAAATAGAATAAGGAAAGAAAGAAAAGAAGGATGAGGGAATAAAAGAAAAATAAAATCAAGGAGAGGGGATTCCACTCACATTGGAGTCTTGGAGACCTCTTCCCAGCCCAAGTGTGTGTGTGTGTGTGAGAGAGAGAGAGAGAGAGAGAGAGAGAGAGGAGAAAGAAGGAAGAAGAAGAGGAGAAGAAAGGGAAGAGATTCAAGGAGGGATATACCTGTAGGGAGCTGATCAAGGTTACAATTAAAGAGCCTTCCAACTGCCATTGAGAAGATGAGCTAATCGCAACAAGGTAGGAAACCGATACCCCTTTTTCATTAAAATTTGTATTTTTAATTTTAGGTTTGAGAAGTAAGATATTATAAAGCTTATGATAGGGGGGATTTTTCCCTGGTTATAAAATATTTCATTTCATTTATATCTTATAAATAACTCTAGGAAATGTTTGTATTTTTTTATTTAAGGAACCTCATGATTTAGATTAGGTTTTCAGCCTGGTCAAGGGGACTGGTTTGATATATAGTGCATATTAAATTCTTATAAAATTATGTGCTTATAATTAGGAGTTATAAATTTTTATTTAAATGGTCTTTATATATATATATATGTAGGCCTATGTAAAGTATTATTTCATTTTGAATTCGTTTGTATAACAAAAAAATAAGGATTTGGGACTATTCTGCAAAAGAGACAGATTTAGGACACGGTTTTGGGTGGACTCAATACCCTTTTTAAAAACTGTTTTTGGACATGATATTTTTTTTCAGATTTGAAAAATATCTATAGTCATCCACAAGAAAGAAGGGCTTAGTTTGATTCTCATAAGGGATATTTATGTATTTGTTTTTATCATACCTTAGAAATCTGATAGATTCTGGATACTGTGATTCGACCTTAGGAATACTCAATTTATGAATGTTTTTTTGGTTTATTTTCTTACATGTGGTAGTCCCACAAGTATACTGTTATTTATAAAAACTTCCAATCCTTTTGATTTACAAAAGAATGATAAAATGAATTTCTATTGAACTATGGTCATTTAGGTCCAGTACATAGGTCCAACGCATATATCAGTACTTGTATATATATATATATATTTGAATGATTTGACGATTGATTTCGAATATGAACTCTTCCAATGATTTATATATTTATTAGTCTAGTTTTACCCATAAAAATCCCCAATCCATTTGATCTATGAAAGATGGAGAAAAATATATTTATTGGATAGTGGTCAAATCTGTTTAGTGCATTTGTCCAGTGCATATACAGTCTTTGTGTCTGTATTTTGGATTCTTTAAAGACTGATTTAGATTATGTACCCTTCTAATGATTTGTAGCTATATTTGTCTAGTATTATCCATAAAAATTCTATACCCATTTGGTTTGGAAAAGGTGGAAAAGTAGTTTTTAATGCACTATGGTCATTTCGGTTGAACAGAAATGATCATAGTGCAGTACCCTATGTTGAAACCTATTTTGAAGAGTCTCAAAGAACTAATCTAGAGATAAGTCCTACTGATAATTTATTTTATTTTAAGTCTACTTTAATGATATATAATTTATTTTATAACTATTATCAATATTAGATGTTATGGAAGTAAAAAAATGTTAAACATAGAATTGGGCATAATCTGAAAAATAGGAATGTAATGTGTTAGGTGAGCATATTTAGGGATTGTACACTCTACGGAAGAGGGACTAGAGGTCTGGTAATTTTTATACTTTCTTTCTTTAGCTTTTAATCTTTAAAGCTTTTATATTAGCCCAACCCCATTTTCCTATTATAGAGTCTACGGGATTCTAATGGTATGCTGTGAGTGGAGCAGAGCATCACGCTCTGATACCACCGTTTGTCACACCCCATTCACATTGAACCGGAGTGGTGACCGAGTTAACACCGATTAACCCAAACCTGCCAGGATCATCAGATACTGTATTCCACCACAGCATACACACACTAACATAAGTTCACAGATCAGCGGAAGACTAAGTTTTACCTGTGAATAAATCCCATATACTTGATACCCGAATTGTGATACAATAATTATATACATTTGGGCCCGAAGGCATGATATATACACAAAAAGAATATGATTCAAATAC